>NC_143017.1:48929728-49080889 GCF_055824585.1 Amblyomma mixtum | reverse complement strand
CCCGCTCGTTGACGGTAATAATGCCACGGCACACTTCACCGTTCAATTTTACGTGTCCTTGCACGGGAACCTGACCTTTGCTGAAAGAAAGGATGAATTCCCTGGCCAATTTGTTAGCGATGGTGGTGTCTTGGCTTGCACAAATGAAGAGGTTTTGGTTCCACAGGGGCCAGTTCACGAACGAGGCCTGCTGAGCCGCGTCGATGCCAACATAGGCGGTCAAGGCGTGGCCAAGTTCGCCCGGTGGGAATGCTGCCCGTAGGTCGATGGATATGCGTGGCTTGACCACAATAATGGTCTTGTTTTTAGAATTTCGGTGTTCGACTGGGTCGCCAGGAAAGTTTGGCTGGAGGTGATGACCGGACGCCGCCGGTCTGCAGCTGTTTTCTTGCCGTCACGTTAGCGTTCGAGGCGGCGTCTCGCTTGGAGCGGTGGCCACCTTTGTGAAGAGTGATCCACGCTGCAAGATGCTCATCACTAATTTCTTCTGCAGGCAGGTCGTTTTCTAGAGGTTCTTTAGGGATTATTTCAGTGCACGACGCAGTTAACGGGTCCTATCCCCGACAAGCGGAGGTCGCCATGCTGGGCGGTGGCTCGGGGATTCCCGATGCAGCGGCGACGCGTTAGGCTTAGTGCAACAGCTGCTCGGGGGGAAATCAATAATCGGCATAGAATGCCGAAACATGATCCCACCTGAGCACACTTGGTGTCTACTTGGTCCTGATGGTTTGCGGCACACGATGGAGCTGAATAATCTAAGGTTCCGCCAAAAATTTCTGCGTTCCGGGTGAAGATCGCGGGAGCCGAAGTAAGGTGCGTCTGCTCTCGTCGCGCCTAGTGGCGTTGCACCTGTAGCTTTGGCGCACTCGCGTTGTTTAGCGAGGAGGAAGAGGCAAGTGGGGTCGAGGGATGGTGGGTGTTTACCTGGCAAAGAACGCACCAGGGCTGGGCACATACATGAGCGGAAGGGTCAGCGGGTACAGGAGCAGCACAGCGACGGCACTTGGCCGGAACGCTGTGCTGGGGGCATTGGTGGGCGCGGTGTCCAAGAGCGAGACAACGGGTGCAGGTGGGAGGCTTAGGCTGATGGGGGCGGCACCGGAAGGCAACGCGTTTAAAATACACAGAGTGGGGTATGACGGTTCCAGCGAAAGTTATAAGTACCGACTGAGTGGTGCCCATCATGCGAGCAGAAAGAATATCGGTTATGAATTATTCGATATCATGCATGAGGTCATCAGGGGTGAAGTGGCCACCGACGTTATGGATGACGCCGATGCATGAGATGGGAGGACTAGGGGCATATGTTTTGAGGGTGATAGGCTTACCATGAAGCTGAAGATGCGTGGTAGAAAGTAGGAGGTGGGTGGTGAGAGGAGAATGGGTTTTTAAAAACAAGGCTTTGGGCCGGCTTGGCCTTCAGGGTGATCTCTGCGCTGCTCTTGGCGGAGAGTTGTGCAGCGCAGGTGACTGCGGCGAGTGCGTCGTAGAGAGGTAGCTTAGGGGTGAGGGTTCCAGGGGGCAGCTGGATGGCAACTGTGATGAGCTCGGCGCGGGGTCGGGTTACGGAGGGAGGATTACGGCTGGTACCGATGGTGCTCCAGCCGATTTCCGGGGATGGAGTGTCGTCTACCGGGGACGCCGTAAGGTCCAAGTCTGAGTCCTAGGCCGGAGTCTCAATCTGCGACGCGGGTGCCGGGCTGCAGGTCTCGGTGTCAGTGGGACATGTGGCTGTAGTAGGTGCAGCGGCTCCAGCGGCGGCGACGAGCGCAGCCTGCTGCGACGCGTCTATGGCCCCGAAGCTATTGGCGTCCCGGGTAGCAGTGGGCGCTGCGCCGACGACGAACGCTGCCGGCTGCGCCGCGGCCGTCGGTCGCTCACGGCGTTGAATGCGGCAGGAATGTGCTCGGTGGCGAGGGCAGCATTGAACGTAGCCATTTAAGAGACAGCTGTCGGCGTGGTTGGAGCAGGCCCCGCGGTGGCGGCATCGGTGGGTCTGGGCTGCAGGGTCTCGGTCAGACGCTGCATTGCGGCGGTGCAGGCGCGGCGCGTTAGGTTTAGCGAGGCGGCGCGCCGCTTCACAGTTTTGGAGATGCTTGGAGGTCCAGTTCGGCAGCCGGCCGTTATGCCGATGGTTTTCACGGCTTCGGAAGCCTTCCTGAAACGATGGAGTGTAAATCCAGGGGCGGGCGAGGCCCTGGACCAGGCCAGGGACAGGTTAAAGCAGAGCACGATAGGCAGCCAGCTCACCAAGGCGGCGCCCTTCAGAATTATCAACATTAGTTGATGGGTTCAGGCATTAAAAAGTTAGGTGGGAAGGTCACGTTAAGAAATATGCAGGGATAAGGCAGCCGCAGCTGCACGGGACAGGGTTAATTTGAAATATATGGAGAGACCTTTGGCCTGCAGTGGGCGTAGTCAGGCTGCTGCTGATGATAATGACATATTTGTGATTTGTAACCATTTAAAAAACAATTTTAATTTATGGTTTATAAAATGTTCTAGTGTGTTTGGTTGGAAAGTACAACGCTTTAATATATAAAAAAAAATTGCTTTCACTCAAAGCGGCGGGCAGGAGATCTATGTCATCCACCTTGTGTCTTCTGGGCTTGCTTGCCGTTAGCTTCCGGCCTTGGCCGGCCTGAGGTTTAAAGACCTTACAGTAGACAGCCTGCCTCGCGTGAGAAAGAAAAAAATTCGCATTGGCTTAGCTTGGTTGAGCCCGGTAATTGCGAAAGCAATATCCGTACCTGCGCCATGGTACAGCTGGTAGTGTAGCTGGTGGTGGTGCTTGTGATTAGACTTGTGGTGATGCATCGGTTATAGCCGCCGCGGTGGCTCAGTGGCTATGGTGCTCGGCTGCTGACCCGAAAGACGCGGGTTCGATCTCGGCCGCGGCGGCTGGAATTTCTTTGGAGGATAAATTCTAGAGGCCCGTGTACTGTGCGATGTCAGTGCACGTTAAAGAACCCCAGGTGGTCGAAATTTCCGGAGCCCTTCACTACGGCGTCTCTCATAGCCTCAGTCGCTTTGGGACGTTAAACCCCATAAACCAAACCAAAGCATCGGTTATACAATCCAATCCAATTCAATTCAATTCACTCCAATCCAATCCAATGTAATCTAATCTACTGTAATCTAATGTAATCTAATCCAATCCAATCCAGTCCAGTCCAATTCAATCTAATCTCATCCAATCTAATCCAATCTAATGCAATCAAGGTGAAATGAAGGTCAATGGTGGTCACCGCCGCGGCACGATGGTGGTCACCGCCGCGGCACGGCAAAGGATTGAAAGGGCAAGTAGTATTGCTTTCGCAATACTAATGAGGCCGCGTTATGATGGAGGCGAAACGCAAGAGGAGCCCGTGTGCTGTGCGATGTCAGTGCACGTTAAAGATCCCCAGGTTGTCGATTGGATTGGATTGGAAAACGTTTATTGTCAGCACTGAGCCATAGTGGGCATTATACTAGGTGGCTTCGAGCCCATGGCTCTTGGCGACCTCGTGAGCCCACTCAGTGGGCCGGACTTGCGTCAACGGGTCTGAGCTGGCCAGTATAGCCTCCCACCGCTCTAGAGAAGGGACTGGCAGTAGGTCCGCCGGTGGCGGCGCCTTTTTGCAGCTCCATAAAATGTGGTCATATCCGGCTATCTCGCCGCAATGTTTGCAAGTAGCGTTGTATTGTGTTGGATACATGTGTGCTAATCTCGACGGGCTAAAGAAGGCTCGCGTCTGGAGCCGACGCCACGTTACCTCCTGGCTTTTGTCGAGCTTTTTGTCTGGTGTCGGATAGATCCTCCTTTCCAGTTTAAACTGATTGGTGTATTCGTGAAAAAATATGAATGCATCTCTCGTGAAATGTCGGGACTCAACTCGGCTCACTGCTCGGCTGACATAACCTCGAGCTATACTGTGAGTCAACTCGTTTCCCCTGTTCCCCGAGTGTGCCGGCACCCATATTAGTTCCACCTCTCTTTGGTCCCAGTCTTTATGCCTTAATATTCGTTCTGCCTCCTGGGAGATCATACCCCGCGCAAAATTGTTGATAGCCACCTTGAAGTCGCTAATTATGGTGACTGCTTTGGTGCTGGCCATTGCCATGGCGATAGCCGCCTCCTCCGCTGTCCCTGAGTTTTTTGTTTTGACCGAACCGGCCGTTAATGTTTCACCCGAGTTATTCACGGCCACGACCACAAAGGTATCGCCTCCTTCGTATTCCGCCGCGTCTACATAGGTTGTGTATTCCGAGCCTTCGAGCTTGGCTTCAAGGGCCTTTGCTCTGGCTCTCCTCCTGCCTTCGTGAAAAGCAGGGTGCATGTTTTTTGGAAGTGGTTTAATAGTGAGTGATTTTCTAACTTTGGTCTGTAATTTTGCCTGCGCATTTCTTTCCGGAATTCTATCATGTAATCCTAGGTTGCTCAGGATCTTTCTCCCCGGGGGTGAGGTCGCAAGCCTCCTTAATTGCGCAAATATATGTGCCTCGCATAGTTCCGTGGTGGTGTTGTAGATCCCCAGTTTAAGAAGTCTTTCCGTAGGTGGTCGAAATTATTCCGGAGACCTCCACTACGGCACCTCTTCCTCTCTTTCTTCTTTCAATCCCACCTTCCTGCCTTCCCTTATGGCGCGGTTCAGGTGTCTGCCGAGATATGTCAGACAGATACTGCGCCATTTCCTTTCCTCAAAAACCAACTTACCAATTTTTACCGAACCCTGGGGGAGATACATAGCACGTTATTTAAAAAAGCTAAAGTTAAATGTCTCTGAGAATATTGCAGTTTCGCAGTGACCCGGCCGTATTCTGATCGAAAAACAGTGGAAGTCAATCCTCTTTTCTTTTTCGCGCAGGTTTCATGACCAGCGGCTATGACACTGGAATCGACGCATTGTGCAAATCTACGCTGCCAGTAGCCGTCCTCACCATTTTGCTCGCGTGCGGTGTCATATATTTGCTCGCGACCAAGTTGGGAGGCAAACCGCCGGTAACAGTCCGTCGCTGTGAGGGCCTGGCTTGCAGCGACCCGTACGAAGCTCTGGAAAGCCTTCTGAACCACACCGTAAAACCATGCGACGACATCTACGAACACGTGTGCAGTCGCTGGACCTGGAACTGGGAGCACCTGGGATTCCTTCAGGAGTCCCTGGACAACTACCTGGTCCAGATGCGCGCCATCTTCGATAGTCCCAGCGCTAACGCCGCGGGAGCGGAGCTCGCTGGTGGCCTGCGGGCCGGCGGCGGCCTCTACTCGCAATGCCTGGCTGCCATGGAGATCAGGGCGCTCACCCTGGAGGAAGACATGTTTTTCTTTTTGCACAAGTTCCTCGTGAGTAGAATAACCGACAGCAGGACGACACACGATTCTATGAAGGTGGGCGCGGAGACATCGTTCACGTTCGGCCTCAACGGATTGCTGACGCTGCGCCCTCAGCGGCTCGACGCAGCCGCAGTGGTGTACGCATTCAAGGGCAGCGCTCTGCAGACGTCGTTCCCGGCTGTGGCCGATTTGCAGCTCTATGTCAGGATCATCCTTGAGGCCGCCAGCGCGCCAGCGGCTCCGAACCTAGCGACCGCTGTAGTGGCCCTTGATGGCATCGTTGTCGCGCATAAGCATCGCCAGAAGTCAGCGCACAGAAAGATCCCCGCAGCAGACCTTCAGCAAGAAGCGCCGGCGCTGTGGTCGCTCACTGATGTGCCGATGAAGCGCCTGACTGCCATGTCTACCCTGACCAGTGGCTTCCTGCTCGTGCGCGACTATGAGAACACACTGGCGGTGATTCGGTTCTTCGAAAGCGCGGCGCATGCGGATGTCTCGTGGTACCTCGTCGTTCAAATGCTAGCTGACCTTCTGCTCTTCGACTACATAACGAGGTTTGAGCTGAACGACAAGTGGAATGTGATGCGCTCCTGCTCTGGGGCCGTGTACAAGGCGGTGACCAATGTGTGGTCCTCCCTGGGGAAGCAGCTGATGCTGAACAAAACGAGCCACGACTACGTCTCTGACATCTTCGAGATCATCAAATCAACGCTCACTTCCAATCAGAGCTACTTCATAAACTTTGTGGACAACAACACCTTTTACAGGATACAGGAGGCCCTCGGCAGTATTTCATTCGTGTCCAATGGGAAGCTCTTAGAAAGTCAGCTCAACCTCATGTTGAAGACCGGTTCTTTGTCATCGCCGACCGAGAAGTTCATCCGGAACTACGTAGCCATCCGCCACCAAACCCGATCCCAGTCGCTGATATGGCCGCCGAACGTCTTCTGGGACATAGCCTCGGTTCTGGAGATCGAAGCGAGTGCCTCCTACAGAGATGAAACCTCTTCTCTGTACATTTCCACGGCGCTTCAGATCCCCCACGTCTTCTACAGGGAAGAACCAAAGCATCTGCTCAACTACGGCACCCTCGGGGCTGCGCTGGCGAGGGAGCTGGTGAAATCTGTCTCTCCTGTCGCCCGTTTCAACCAAGACGAGCCGCTGTGGTCCCAAGAAGCCACGCAGTCGTTCTTGAAGAACATGGCTTGCTACGTGGGTACCGGCGTCTCCCAGCAAGTAGGGAACGCGACCGAATTCAAGTTGGAGCTCTTTCTCTGGTTGACGAGTGCTCGGGTGGCGTACGACGCACTGAGGAACGACTTTTCCGACTCGATCCCCAAAGACCAGTCGTGGACGGCGGTGCAGAGGCAGTTCTTCCTGCGCTTCTGCCTCACGGCCTGCGAGTCGTCGACCGCCACAGCAGTTAGCGCGCGCCACAAGTGCATCTGGCCACTGGCCGAGAACCCTGCTTTCGTCCAGGTGTTCAACTGTCCGCCGGGCTCGTTCATGTCGTCGCATCAAAAGTGCAATGCTTAGGCACTGGCGACTGTCGAGCGAAGTTTTTCTTCGACCGCGGCAAATAGGATGTTTTTATGACAATAACTTTTGTTACACTGAAAAACATTTTCTTGGACACCGTTTCATGCGAAACATTGGCGGAGAATTCCATAGTTTTCTTTTCTTCTACAATCGCATCCAGTTTTTGCCTGCCTAAGCCTATAAGTGCGTGTATGTGTAAATGAAATTAACGGGACTTCTGAAAGTATTTACCTCTGATGAACTGTGGTGTGATGGCGCCTACGTGTGCAGATTGACAATTCTCGGAAGTAGCTCATCGGCCTTCAGACTGCATCATGAACGAACTTAAAATGCAGCAGCATTTTGAGGCGCGTGCGTGTATTTTGGACTAATCGCTTCACGAAGATTCAGAAAGCAGCTATATTCAAAGTGCACTTGCCTGTTAGAACGGAAAATTTACACTTCTCAGGGAGTACCGACACTTGCGCAGTTGCAGAGAGCATTCTCTATTGGTACTTGAACGTTAAGGCATAAATATATAGTATAGGCGAATGTTCGGAAGCCGCGTCATATAAAATGTAGCGCTTGCAAGCGGCTAGCTTCATTTGCAGCTTTGCTGGCTTGAATGAGAATGAGTCCGTACATGAATGCATGGAGCCCATTTCCAATCGCGTGTGAGAGTAATCGTCCTTTAATTTTATCCCAATAATCAACGATAGTAGTCTTCCTGGTCCATTAACGTGCCGCGGATTTCAGAAACCTGATGCGTGGAAGCGGCGCTGACACGACCGCAGTCTTTCAAATGCTACTCGAGTAGAACAAGCAGAGAGCAGTTAGACATTCCTGTCCCCATTTTTCGGTACAGAATGCACGTGTTGTTTGATAAAAATATTCATTCCTCTAGTTCCGCGCTGCTGCCTGCAGGTTATCAGTTTCAAGAATTTGATAAGGCAGTGATGGACATTTCTGTGTTCTCGAAGGAAATTTAGCACCAATGTATGCATTCAATGTTTCTACGTATTTTAAAGTGCGCCTGGTGGTTTTTGGAACCCAAAAGGCTCGACAGGATTAGGTACTGGTTACTGTACTTGGAGAATCCAGTGTGTATCTGCATTTGTACATAATACTGTATGCGGGCAGGAACACTGTCGCAATAAAAAACCACCACTTGTGCGCCGTCAGTGTGGCCGGTCACAGCACTTCTCGTCCAGAGGCACGGGCGGGTGCACTTGCGGTCAGAGCTGCTTTGGACACGGTGGTGGCACCAGCAAACAGCCCTGGTTGAGGCGTGTTGCCACACGTATGGTTGAAGCTCCGGGGAGCATGAAGGTGCCTAGCAGCGACGGTGGGAAGGCAACCTCGACCAAGGACGCCGTGACAAAAACGCGAAGGCGTCAAGCTGGCTGGTTAGAGCGTCCAAGCGACCAAGATCGACCAGGAGCGCCCAAAAACGGAACTGCGTGCTTTTAGTGGCCCAGATTGTCTTTCTGCACAGACTATCCGTGGCTGTCGGGTGAGGTATACAGTCATTGAATGCAAGCAGCAGAGTCTGTGCAAAGAAGACTCTTTTTGCACGCAAACCGCTGATGTTGCGCAGACGTTTTGGTCGCTGTCTGTTCCGCTGAACTTCTGTGTTGACCGCGTAGTGGCTGACAGTCACGTGACGAGATTTCAGAGCGTGAATTGTTAGCCCTTGATATAGTGCAGAAGGCTAGTCAGGCTCACATAATTTCGATAACATACTTCAGTCGTATAAAACTCAAGAACGAAATGTGTTTTCCCCGACAAAGGACCCCCTTCCAGCCAATGGCGTCGACCGAATATCATAACCCTGCTTCGTGACAATGCAGGAAGTGGTAGGTCAAAGGGGATAGTCACCTTCCTCTTTGCCGAGGATAGATCCCTCCCTGTTTTTTCAGGCCGCTCCCTGCACTGTAATGCTAGCAGGGCCATGATAATCAGCCGACGCCATTGGCTGGAAGGGGGTCCTTTGTCGAGGAAAAGCCACTTTGTTCTTGAGTTGCATCCAGTTATGATTTGGCATATCAGTCGTGGTGCCACATTGAGATGCTGCGCTTACACTCGCTTTGATATCCTTTCGGATGTTGTCTTGCGCGCACAACGAGGAGTTGGATGGCAAACGCCATTTTGGGATGGTCGAAGAGGTATGAACAAGTGCCCCGGTCCATAAAACAGAGTATAACGGTGGTGGTGAGAGGATTTATATAGGCTTAATCATAGCCTTTAATGATGGGTGGAGTCCTCAGTCTAAGACGCCGATGGATGACGCCATCCGGCTCGCCTTCTCGATCAGCGATTGCTTGTCGCTCGGGTCTAAGCCCGACAGGGCAACCCCAGGAAGGGAATGAAAAGTGCGGTAGTGACAGGCGACAGCGGCAGTTTCTGGCTTAAGCTTGTCAAAGCAGCAGTATTCAGTAAAGCGGTGCGGTTGCACAGAAATTGCAACCACAGCGGACATTATTATATGTATCATACGTCTTCTTTACCTCAGGAGATTCGTAAGGGACAGTGAGTGCGTCGTATTTTGAGGCTGCTAGAGGCGTAAAATGTTAAGAAACGTTTCAACCTCTGAAAAAAAATTTTTTCGCCAAAGATACGAAGTTTTGGTAATAAACCAGAACGCATTTAATTAAGTGTATTTAGTTTTTAACTCAGAGATAAGTAACTGAATTTCATTTTTGCGCCCGAACATACATGCTGCAAAGCTTTTCAGGAAAAGATGGTGGCATCGTGGATACAAAATAATCGACGCAAAGCAATGCATCAGTCTGACTCATCACTGCTTTCTCGGAAAAGGCTACCTTATTCGCCTTTTAGCGCGTTGAGGCTCGTGTGCGTGCAAAAAAGTTTTTTCGCGCTTACCCGCATGCATGTTGCGCAGCTTCATATGCACGTTACCGAACTTCGACTAGTTTCTTTCACCCGAGAGAGATACAGAATAAACTTTATTTATAGAGTCTTTGAAGAGGAAGGCTCCCTTCTGGCACAGGTGGGGTGCTGTCGCTTGGGGGCCTTGATCTCTGAAGTAGTAGACTATGGCAGATTTAGGAGTAGCCGACATGGGACTTACGTCAGCAGTTGGTTGCTACAAAGACCTCAACACCACGTGGACGGCTCCAGATGCTTGGCAGACTCTAAAACAGTTTATTCAGATGATGATGATGATGAAAACGTTTATTAAAGCCACACTGTTTTAGTTGAAGGGAAGGCTGATCGGGTCCCTAGTCCGGGACGCCGTTGGCAAAAGCCGCTGCCCGTGCTCTGGCGACGAGGGCCGTTGTTCCTCGAGGTCCGAGCAAAACAGGGCCGCATCCCAGCCCTCCCTCATTGGCTGATTTATGATTTCAATACTGTTATTTGCCTGACAATCCCATGCTATATGGTACATGTTTGCCTTCTGGCCACAAAATTTTGCACTGTGCCGAAAAGGACTCAGGCTCAATGGCGTGAACCGTAGCTGGATTATTGAAAGACATGGTTTCTGGCCTGCGAAGGTGACATTCTTCTGATTTACTTAGACCCTTAGCGGGCCTCGGGAGTGTCTGCCTTTCAAGGCGCGAATGTTGTAATATTTCTGAATATGTTTTTAACGGAGAGGGGGAGCCTGAATCAGTAAGGGAGGACGTAGAACTTTTACAATGCGTAGTGAGATGACACTGTGCAGACAACTCCGTTGGGAAATTTTGCCAGCTTTTAAACGTGAGAGCGTTAGTACACCACATGTCGGAAAAATTTGTCCGGCATCAGCGCCGGCCGTTTCAATCCTCGCAGCCGGCCCACCGGAGCAACTGACCGTTCACCTGACCTTGTGACTTCTTCACAACCTGCCCACCGGATTGTGAATAAACTAACCACCGTTTGCAGGTGGCAGTTAAATTGACAATTGGTGGCGAAAGGTTTCTCGGGAAGAGCAACCCGGGTAGCAGAATCCCCCACCGGTGGCAGCACTTGCCATAGCAGGGCAGTGAGTGGCTCATGACTGAACCGCTGCACCAGGATTGGTCCGAGGACTCTCATGGACCTATGAATGATTAGTGGAGGACCAATTCTGCATATATGGGCATTAACCGATCAACGCTATCGAGTAATACCCTTAATGCGCAGCTTAAGTTCCCCTCCAATGTTTATTTCCTTTCTGGGCCCCAAGTTTCAAGGTTTTTTTCTAGGGACTGTCATCTGTAGGCCGCTGTACGTCACTGCTTTATTCCGCTTCGAAGACAGCTAAGCGCAACTGCCTGACGACCATGACCGGAGTAGGCAAAGTGCCACAAGTCTGGAATCACTGCCAGTCTATAGACAACCGAAAGGATTAGCCGCTACCACATGGTCGCCAAGAGAATGCACGAAGCTGACGCACTTTGGAGGCTTCCACTTCTGGTTGGAAGGCTCGGGTGCAGTTGCAGTCTTCGATATGGTGGCTGCGCCGGGTGTCTTAACTGTCCTTGCCCCTTTCGCTTTCTTTATGCCCACGGAAATGGGTAAATGGTCTAGTTATAGTGCCAGTCGACAGGCTTCTTCCATTCCTCGTTCCCTGGTTCCAGACAAGACCACTGGGAGGCGATGCGGTTTCGCTACAGGAGTGGTACCATATCATAAGAAATATGAAGTGCACAAGTGGACTAAGCAATTTTAGACATTTCAAACTGATAGAACTTTTATTATAGAAATGGGCGTTGAATTCCTGAAACGAGGCAACGGCCCGTGCGATCTTCGGCTGGTCGCTCAGCTCCTACTCGAGCTTCTCTCCGCCTCCCCGAGACGGAGCCTCGAAGTTCAGGACCGCGGCAGCTGCAGATTGAAAATAAATACACGCATTGAACATGCATATCGGCACATGGCGAAAAACTGCAAGTTGTGTGACGTCAAGTCGCGGATGGGGCGGCCGCTCGAGAATAGACGCAAATGAAAGGAAGAAAAAAACCAGGGCTGCCATTGGTTAAGCACGTCTCTTTCCCTCCCACACACTGCGCTGAAGCCAACAAAGGGGGAGCATGCCTTAAACAGCGCCGTAAACAGTTTGATTCGTCAGTGTAACGAGGCAGCTCGAATGCCGGGAAAAGGGGAGAATTTTTTTTGCGCACAGTGTTCTGATTTCCGGGCCCCTGGAAAACCCAACACGCGTCCAACTTATGTGAGAAGGCCGCCAAACGCGTCGATAAGGCTGACTAAGTGCGTTAAGTGCGAGAGAGAACCATGGCGCCTTAAACAGCTTAAGCAGCGAGAGAAGCTGAATGCGCTGTCCTTCACGAAGCAGCGAAGGAAGCCGTGTATATCCTCCGCCATTGTTCCGCATACAAGTTGTGCCAACAGCATTTACATCAATTTTTCTGTTTAGTGTTATATGCACCTTTGGAACATAAAATGATTCGACGCTCCCTGAGGAGTTCATTTCACAAATACCCAGGCAGCACAACAACATTGGTCGAACGTCGGGCAACTGTTGGCAAAAATTGGCACGAACATCGGTCCTACACTGGCATTTGGGCCGAGCGCTACCACTTTACACATTGGCCCTACTTTCATGCCAGTTTTGGGCCAACGTTAGGCCGATCAAGCGGCCAACGCAGACCCAATGTTCGTTCTGCAGCATGGTCCAGCAAAGGTCTCATACTGTCATCCAACTTTCAAACATTGGTAGCCAACTTTCAAACATTGGTAGCCAGCTTTCGAATAATGGCATCCAGCTTTCGAATAATGGTTTCCAGCTTTCGAATAATGGCAACCAGCTTTCGAACGCTGGCACATGCAATTATCCCACTCGCCAATGACCGGCACTGTGGGTGGATGTACATACCATTCTACTTAGCAAATATTCATAAATGAGGGTGCAAAAGAATTCCAGAAAAAAGACCCGTTTATTGCTTTGAGTTACAAGAATCACGCTTCTAGCGCGCACAGGATGGTTTGCGCTACCACCAGCCACCCTGGGGAGTAAAGAAAGGGGGCCCAAGAGCATGGTGGCAGAGGCTGTGGGAAAACAATTCATTTTCAAGTTTGGTGCGTGCCGATCAGGTTGGACAAAGCATCTCGGCAAGCTGCTGCGGCACGGCTAAGGCATCCATAAAGTGCTCAACGGAGCTGTCCTCCAGTGAACTGATCAGTCATATCCGAAGTAATCGTTGCACTCCACTTGCAAGAGGGCTGCTGGACTGCATTCAAACAAATTCCTCGTCCAGCTCTTGCACGATGGCCTCACGAAGCGCCAAGCCTGCAACGAGTTGCATGATGTCGTGGTAAGTTGAATTATGGCCATGGCAGGACAAAAACAAAAATGATTAAATAACACCGAATTTTGTGAAACACAGTCATCGTGAAGACACTAGCAACTTATTTTACAGGATAATTTTTAATTTATTCTTAAGAACCAGCACCACATTAGTTGCACAAAGTGGAATTTAATTTACTAAACTTCCCTTATACCAAATGGTTTAATTTAGTCTAATGCGTCGTGTCGCACTCCCAGTAAATATATTCAATGCGAGATAAGCAAATTAATGTGATATTGAAAACAGATTAATGTATTATTTTGTTTCAATATCATAACTCGTATCTCTAAATTGCAAGCTAATTTTTTATTCAAGTAAATATGCACAGGTTGTAGCGTCTCTTCCACATGGACGTCAAAACAACATTTTTGATTAGTTTTTTTTAATAGGGTTAAAAATGCGGCTTGCGATTTTTTGCGAAATACGTTGAACGCAAGGAACTCAGGGCACCTTTGTTTTACCTTAGTTGCTTCGCATGCATGCTATAATTGGATTCGAAACTGCGACTTGAAAACCACACAAAAATACTAGTCTGATAGTCCAGAGTAATGCCCTTTTTCATTGCGAGAGATGGGCAAAAGCTTTAACCAGAAATTGCGGATTTTCTATTGAGTCTGCAAGTGTGAAGGCAAAAAGAAACAGTACGGAAGTATTACACATATTCTTACCAACTGGTCGGCTGTAAAAAATTAATTAAGCGGTTCTGATTTCCGTCGTGCATAAGCGGTAAAGGACATATTCCCGAATGCATCCTATCTCAGGTCCTATGAGTTCAAACCCGCTGTTAGCCAAAGTAGTGAATCTTCAGTAAGTTCATCTCACCAAAGACGAAAAATTAAATTCTCACCATTCGTCCACAATTCCACTGCGCACGACGTCAAGCAATCCATTTCGCAATGAGAGTGGGTACACAGAAGTCGTCCTCGTGCTTTTTGGCTCGCTCTCTTTTCCTGCAGAAAAAATAAAGGCGCATGTAGTCAAAGCAACGTTTACTACAAAAACAACTTTAACTTCCACACGTATATCAAGATAAAAGAGTTTTAGTACTTACAAATAAGATCTTGCAGGCGGTACGAACAGCGTCGGAGCTCTCCTAATATATGAGTGTGGCTTTTCGCGTGCACAGACTATGAACGGTGCTAGCTCGAGTGTGCATGCATTTTCGTCGTGTTGGTTGTGCACGTGGTTGGGCTGCGCCGTGGAGTCAAGAATGTCTTATTGTGATGCGTCGCGCGGTTCCAAGACGAGCATTGGAGACGATGGTGGGGGGGGGGGGGGGGGGGGGTTGGTTGGAGGGGATAGAGTCATTTTCCTTTACACAGGTTTTGTGGTTCTGAGAAAAGTTTTCGAGCTGAAAGGGGGAGACAAGGAGATGGTGGAAGGGTGCACGAACAGCGAAGCGCGTAGCTGCGCGCGAGGGAAAATAGCTTTGAGAAAGTGACAACCAAAAAGAAAAAATAGCGCTTCGCGGGGTGGGGGGTTAGCCCGCTACCTAAAAAAAGGGCGCGGCCGGGAGAACAGGTGGGGAGATATTGAACTTGAAGACTTGAAAGTGAGAGGGAAAGGGGTCAAAACACGTGAGAGTTTGGAATTTTTGGAGAATGAGTCACATGGCCACAGGCAGTACGGAAAGCAATACCTACAAGGAACGAGTGGATGGGAAACACGGAAGAGTCAAAGTATTGCTATAAGGCTGCAGCAAAAACCCGAAAATTTTGAAGTGAAAAAATTGGAGCTTCAAGATAAATTTCGCCAAAACGACTTCAGACACTCGCGTATTTTGTGGGGCCGTATGCTGTGGCTTCTGTTAGTTCAAGATAGCTTAAAATGTTACCACATGATAACAAAAATATAAAGCAAAAAAAAATATCCAAGCTGAATGCGCGCTCTTTCATAGTGTCATGTACCATACATGCGCCAAACAAGCTAGGTTAACATGCGTCTAATGCCAGTTGTCAGTCCATTTATTCAGTGGTCGTCGAATAATCCTCAAATTGTTTGTTTGTGTGGAAGTTTCGCGCAAAAAAAGCAAAAACAAACAAAGGCATGTTGAATTGTGGTTCGCAACAACTTTCGATGGTTTTCATCAATAAAGGTGATGTTCAAAAGAAAAAAAAACTGGCGAGTAAATATGCAAGAGCTACGTAGCCCCCAATGCAAATTACGCAACAGAAGAATAAAATGGACAAAAACAACAATTTCCAACACTACGATTTGCAGAAAGGAAGGAAGGAAATAGCAAATTAGAAAACACGGGAAAGGTGCTATTACAGGGCACGACGTAGGGAAGCGTAGGAATCGCTTAGCACGTGTCCGCGTGCGTTTATGAAGCACCCGCCTAATATTTCACGAGCGCAACGCATAATCCGATATTACGAGGCGACTGCTTCGTTTCTGGACGTTGCCAAAACTGCGCACAATTTCGGTTTAGCGAATGCACTTGCACTAATCTATTACGTTTGTATCGCGATCTCCATGAAGAAGACACCAGATGCGCACTGCGGCAGTGAATTCCTAGAGCGAATAAAAAAAAGTGATTTTTTTATTCCAAAAATTTAATCAAATGAAACATACTTGGGCGTCTCGGGTGTAATCAGAACGCTGTTGTCTTTATTGGAAGTTCTTCACATTTGTCTGTAGCTTCTTTTACCTGTTGTGTTCTATTTTGCTGTATTGAATTTTACTGCTAATGTGCTTACACCCCCTACAATAATGCATTTGAGGGCGCTGTAGGTACATTGAATAAATAAATAAATAAAATAGACAGTTCTCTTAAATTGCTTAGCCAATTCTGGTAAACAGTGGGGGAACTCTGGCTAACATGGCCCATGATAGCCATGATTTTAAGATGGCACAACCGGCAATGTCAAACAGTGGGAAAATTCTGGCTAACCTGGCCCACGATAGCCAGGATTTTGTAATGGCACAGCCAGTATTGGGAAAGCGATGGACAACCAGGGCCATCATTGGACTCGGTAGTGAGTGGTTCAGCCAATATTGGAAACTCATTGGGAACTCTGGGCCTACTTAGGGCCATGCTTTGCCAACAGTATTCCAATTTTGGCCCTCTGTCATGTGCTACCTGGGTACTGGTAGTTCAGTGTTGCACTTTTCAACACCACTTTGACAATTTGCATGAAATTTTGTGCAAGTGATTAAAAAAATAAACCGATGAGGTCCACCGCTCAGAAATGAAGGTATTGACTTCTTTGAAGCCTTAATATATTATTCAGACCTAAAAATGCCCTGTTTCAATCGAATCTAATTGGTCAGCGGTGGTTGAAAAGGTTAAGCCTGCCAAGGTAGCGGTGCAGGCAAGGCATATTTCCTTTTACTCCGCTCTTTGAGCATAGTTGTGCCGAATGCTGCTGCTGATTGATCTTTACTGGCGTTAGAGCATCCTGACCAAGGGACGCCACGGGTACAGTGTTTCATCTTTCTTCCTAAGCATATTTCAGTTCACAGAAACCTATTACCAGGAAGGGGAAAAGTTTGTGCCAAATAGGAGGCTATTGCGATGCGCACACATATATGCGTGTTTCCGGAGACACTAATGGTATGTTGAGGCCCAATGTACACGAAATGAATATTAAGAGCGTTTCAAATGGGTCTAGTTGGTAGTTAACATGGTCACACATAACTGCGCTTTTGAAAAGACTCGGGACAACACAGGGACGACATAAACACTGGTGCTAAAACTGTCGAGTGAAGTTTTATTGCAACGTGCACACTATGCGAGTTAGCGGAGACACTGATGGTATGTTGAGGTCCGATGTACTCGAAGTGAGCAGTTTGAACAGTGTGAGCACCAGTGTTTGTGTCTTCCGTGTGTTGTCCCAAGTGTTTTCAAAAGCGCAGTTATGTGTCAACATGTTAACTACCAAGGAGCCCAATTTGAAACACTCATTCGTGTACATCGTGCCTCAACATAAAATCAGTGTCTACGCTAACACGCATATTTGTGTGCACATCACTATAAAGCTTCAGTTGACAGTTCGCGCACCTGTGTTTGTGTCGTCCCTGTGTTGTCCCAAGTCGTTTCAAAAGCGCAATTAGGTATCACCATGCTAACTACCAGCTAGCCCAATTTGAAACCCTCTTAATGTTCATTTCATGTACATCGGGCCTCAACAAACCATCGGTGTCTCCGCAAAAAGGTACCCATTGTGTACCCAGCAGCACAGGCGATCGAACCCCAGAGTTCCCGCATACAAACCGGATGCTCAAACTACTAAGACATCGTCGCAAAGCAGCCGAGAAACTGAAAGCGGTGAGTTCATTCGCACTAAAGCTGCATTACTTTAGGGAATATCAAGACATTGTAGACCTGAGGCTTCCGCTACAGGCAAAAAAAAAATGCAAGAACGTGGTACCAGTAGCGGTTTTGGACTGTGAAGGTGTACAGAAGGTATTTGTGAACACACATTATAGATGGCATATCATCCTGTACGTCATAGTTACAAAGTCCTTTTTGTTCCAGGTAACCATGGCAAAACTTCGGCGAAATCAGGAAATGAAGAGCCATGCAGTTATCGTCTCCTTGGCTGCAGGCTACCGCTATCCAGCCATCGCTACGTTCTTTAAGGTTGACCGGGCAATCGTGTGCAAAGTTCGGAAAAAAATAGGAGGTTGCCAGGGGTGACGTGGACAACGTTTGCCGCAGGAAACGACATTATCGGCGTCCTGAGGTTCTTAAGACACGGGAATTCATTAGTCGCATCCAAAGTTTCATTTATGAGGACCCATGGAAGTCAATGAGGGCCCTCGCCAAAGAAGCAGGGACTTATGAAGCCAATCTCAGTCGTGTCGTTCATAATAATCTTCGGTAGAAGTCTCGTTATGCGGCAAGGACAGCTCTTGTCTGAAAAAAAAAACAAGGACAACCACCTGACCAGAGCCAAGCGCCTCGTGAACCAACTGAAATATCGAGAAGGAGTCTGGAATGTTGTGGTTTTCCTCCGATGAGAATAACTTTGTCCAGAACCACAACCTGAAACGCCACAATCATCGGTAGCTGTGAGCAGACCCCGAGGATGTTCCAGCTGTCATGCACACAATATTTCCAGTGTCACTGATAGTCTTCGGGGTCGTGACCATGTGAAGGCTACGTGATGTCTCAATATTTTTTTTCTTCAAGGTGCCAGAGTCTATGCTGTTTCTTGCACTGATGTATTAAACACGGCTGTGAGGCCCTGGATTACTCTGTAGCAGGTTGGAGGCCGTATGTTTGCCAGCAAGACTGTGGACCGACACACGCGTTATACACTGATTTTCATGCCCATGTTACTCCGAACACGTGGCCTCCCAATGGACTACTACGTATGGGGTGTGGTTGAGAGGGAGTCTAATAAGCACCCACACAACGCCATTGTAGCACTCGGAGAAGTTGTTGATGTCTTTGTTAACGTTCTGTAGACACATCTCAGCACTGCCTGCGGTCGTTTCGACAGCGTGTAGAGCTTGTGATCGCTGCTGACGCCGGTTTCAATGACTGATGTAGTTCACTGTATGCGTGGCCACTTGTAAAAAATGTTAAATGATCATAAATAATATATTTACAGTCTCTATGCCTGTTTCCGTCTGCACATGAGACCAGATATTATAGATGGCACATTATCCTGTACGTCATAGGTACAAAATGGTTTTTTAGCGAAAGCTCTACTCTTCGCACTACAACTTTCAAAGTCAAGTTTGGTGCGCGTTTGACCTTGAGCAGGCGGAGCGGAGGTGTGGCAAGTGATGTCATACCACGTCACTCGCTGTGGTAAGGCACCGTAGCTGCGCTTCCCTGGAGCCTCACCGCTGCTGTATCACGTGACTAGGGGGCTATAACTGCTGCTTCGCTGCAACTCGGTCGCTCAGTCTTGCCATGGATGAGGCGTGCGCCGGACCGACTCCGGCGCCAAACCATTCATAACCTTGCTTAACAGAGCTTTCGCTCTTATCACTAGGTTTAACAAGCGATAAACCTCTGCTAGTTTATTGCTTTAGGTAACCGTGTCAGAACTTTGGCACAGTCAGGAAATGAAGAGCCATGCAGTTATCGTCTCCTTGCTGGCTGTATCTTACCGACACTCACTTAAGGGGCTAAGTCATGGAGGCTAAAGAAAAGGACTCAGCTTAAGTTAAGGAAAACGCAGGGAGTTATGGAAAGAAAAATGAAAAGTGTAACATTAAGAGACCGAAGCAGACAGAGTTGGTAAGGGAACAAGCCTGGGTTAATTATAGTCAAAATCAAGAGGAAGAAATGAACTTGGGCAGGGTGTATAATGCGAAGGCAAGATAACCGCAGGTCCTTAAGGACAACGGAGTGGACTCTAAGAGTAAGCAAGCGCGGCAGGAGGCGGCAGAAAGTTAGGTGGGCCGATGAGATTATGAAGTTACCGAGGATACGGTGGCCGCAGGTGGCAAAAGAGAGGATTAATTAATTCCAGACATGGGAGAGGCCTTTGGCCTGTAATGGGCGTAGTCAGGCTGATCATGGTAATGATGATGATGAGACTTTCCTTCTCAAACACGTGCCTGAAGAGCACGTGGTCAATCGTTTCCGGCTTTCTGCAAATTAAACAGTGAGGTTAAATAAAACAGCGCAAGGAACGGGGCTATACACGAAGGAGCAAAAGACAGACACAGATACAGCAATGCCATCTGCATAAGCCAAGAGCTTTACTTCGGCTGTTTTTAAATTGAATCCATTGATACTCCCGTTTTTCAGTATTTTCAAAAAAGGCTCTCGACACAAATACAAAATAACAGGGGTATGAGGGGACAGCCCTGGCGCACCGAACGCTTCGCGCGAATGGCGGCCACCAAACTCTAGTTAACAATCAATCTCGTCGTGCAGTTCCGTTATGCCATGACAACACCCTCACGGATAACAGAACCTACCTTAACGAGGCCTAATACAGCAAACAAAAGTTCATGGGCGATGCAGTCAAATGCCTTTTCTAGATCAATTTGCAGAATAGCCACCCGACCATCAGTGCCATCACAGCATTCTAAGACTGCGCGCTACGTGAATATTGGTAAAACTGGACCGGCCTTTAATCCCGCAGGTCTGATGGGGACCAACTAAGGAATGAATGACAGTCTGCAACCTTCGCGCCAAAACCTTCATGAAAATTTTGTACTCGACGTTAGTGAGTGCTATTGGTCGGTATGCTGTAACCTATCGTAATCTATCAGTGCCTTCCGTTTTGGGAAGGAGAACAGTGTGGGACGACCTGTATGACGGAGGCAGTGGTTTTACTTTAAAGGCTTCATTAAAGATTCCGTTCAAGACCGGGAAAATTACATGTTTGAATTCTTTATAGAAAGCCGCACTGAACCCGTCCGGTCCAGCTAGGCGACTTACCAGGGTTTAAACTGTCTATTATTGCCTGCTCCACTTCGCCTTGCGTTATCTCCCGCTCTAATCTGTCTTTTGTTTCGTCGTCAAGACGCGGTACGTGGGCGAGAAACACCTCCTTAAAGGGAAACAGCATAGGTTTTAGAAATCAACGAGCTTAAGAGAGTCGAATGTGTGAAACTTGCAGGTAAAGCATGCGAAGACTGTTTGGGCTAGCACTTTAAATAGTGAAGTAATCACCGATTAAAATCCGGACGCCCTTCAAGCTTCTCCGCAGCGCACAACACCAAGTGGGGGGCGCATGATGACGTCATGGAAGGTATCGGTACATTTCCAACACACAAACGCCTGCTTTGAAGGAAAAAAACCAACGCCACCGAAGGCAAACCCCGCCGAGAGTTGTTTGCCATTGTCTAACACGTCAGGGCAAGGTGTGGCTGAAGCAGCGATAATTTGAAATCATACCTTCCGTGACGTCACGCTGAGTTTCCCTGCACTCCTTCGGTGCGCTGAGGAGAAGCGCAAAATTCAATAATCGATTATTTTAAATGCTAGTGCAAAAATACTTGGCATGCTTTACCTACAGCCTATATAGATTTGAATCCTTGAATGTCGCGAAATTGTCAAAAAAGTGCTGCAGTTGCCCTTTAAAAGGCAACTCCGACGATTTTTCGATATTCATCGATCGAAATGAAATTTTAAGTCTGCATTCTATATGGTAGTCTGATGTCTTCTGTAAAATTTCGCACCTGAAAGCGGCGTAGTTTTTCCGCCAGCGAATTTTGAAGACAAGCGCTCCTCGACGCGAGCGGCATCCATTGATCGAGCAACTTCTACAGGCCCCCCTGTACTGTGACGTCACTGGCGAGTCGGCGTGTCAGGCTGGTCGGGCGCGCGTTAGCGTTGGCAGTGCAGGGGAAAACTGAAGATTGGTTTTGAGGAAAGTAAATGACGCAGTAACGGACACCCGAACTCCAGCCCGAACCGCGAAGTAAGGGGGAGTGAAAGAAGAAAGGAAGAAAGAGGGACCGTAGTCGAGGTCTCCGGAATTATTTCGACCGCCTGTGCAATTTCGCGCCATCTGAACGTGCCTGATGTGATGTGTACGCCAGAGTGATGGGTCACGGCAACATCTGTTGTGCTGTGGGATGCACAAAATCTTAATCTGTGACAACGGGCGTGAACTACCATAGAACCTTCGCGACAAGTGCGCGAGAACTGTCCGCCGTGTCAATTGGTCTCCGAGGAAGCATTCCCGCTTGTGCTCGGAACATTTCGCGCCAGATTTCTATGAAGACAGCGTGTACTTCAATAAAACGGAGAGTTGAGCTAGTTGGTACATGTTTCTTGGAAAAAACAGCGCTAAACGAAAGGACAACAAAACAGAGTACTCGAAAAAGAGGGCTCGTTTCTCCGGTGGCTACGAGATGGCGCCACGCGTACCATTGCTGCGAAGTCTTTCGATTTTAGTTCTCCGTCGCCACAGACGACAGGGATTTCCAAATAATTCTTACCGAATCAGGCAAGTACCCCACATAAATGTGGTATAAAACAAAACTGACCGCCAAATGCAACCTCTGTGCGAAATTTGAGCCCAAACAAACGTGCGGTTAAGCCGACAGAATTTTTTTTCGACTTTCTCTGATTTGCGCAACACGCGATATACAGGTAGCTATTTTTATTGACTTTAATTTTGGTTTATGTTTATTGGTTTATTAGGGTTTAACGTCCCAAAGCAACTCAGGCTATGAGGGACGCCGTAGTGAAGGGCTCCGGAAATTTCGACCACCTGGGGTCCTTTAACGTGCACTGACATCGCACAGTACACGGGCCTCTAGAAATTCGCCTCCATCGAAATTCGGCCGCCGCGGCCGGGATCGAACCCGAGTCTTTCGGGCCAGTAGCCGAGCGCCCTAACTACTGAGCCACCATGGTGGCGCCTCTTAATTTTAAAGTTGCTTTAGTGAGCTCCCGCTGCTGCCATATCCTCATGTTTCCACTGGGTTCTATTTTTGATATTTCTTTCACAGTTCGGTTATAAAATTCGTCCAAAAGTAACGTGTCATTTAATTTTCACATTTCCCACGAAAAATTTTTCCCCTTCTTAACGATCCCTATGCTGCATTGAACCAAACAATGGTCAGAAAATGATACCGACGTAACTCTATAGCTATTGCATTTAGGTACGATAGCCAGAGATGCATAAATGCGATCTAGCCGAGCGTGACTTGAGCCCTGGAATCGTGTGTACTTTACAGCACGCGATCCTTGTAGCCACTCTGCCACATCCTCTAGGTTGCATTTCTCGATCATTCGCAACAACACTTCAGTGCTTTTATCTCGCAAACCGTATACGCTTGTCTTATCGCGCCCGCTAAGGACATAGTTGTAATCGCCCATAACAATGAGCTTTCTGTCCGTGTTAGCCGGTTTTCGACATTTTCAAAAAACGCGGCTCGGCCATCAACCGCATTCGGCGCGTACAAGCAAACAATACTCCAGTCAGTGTTGCTCAGCGAAAAAGCAAGTGACAGGTATCGGCCACGACATGCACGAATGATGACTGTGTACCTCTAGCCCCGGCAACTTCTTAACAAAAAGAACACATCGAGCCGATGTGCCCACAGCATGGCTAACGACGGCAATATACCTAGACGTGAAGCGTCGCACCATGCTCCCGGTCTCTTCTTCGCCGTCAACTTTAGTCTCCTGAACAGCCAGTACATCAATATCTTGCTCCGTCATAAGCCGGTACAGCTGGCTTTGTTTTCTTTTACCTGCCAGACCTCTAACGTTTAGGGTGGCGACATTCAACGGCGATGCAGAAGCCATTTTTACATAGGAAGAAGAGACCAAAAGCACGGTTCTTACCTCCTGCGTCTAGCATGTCGCTAGACGTTGCCGTCGCCGCCGGTGTCATCCGGTGCGAACACTTGCCTATGGTTAGGAGGCGCCTTGTCGCCGCCACGCTTGTCGGACAGAACCTTTGGACGCCGCCGCAGATTGGTCCGTCGTGCTTGAGACGCTTTTGCAGGTGGTTCCCCGACGCTGGTTTCTGCTGACTTGTCCCCGTCGGGCTTGGTCCCGGCCTGCGGACGCTTCGCCGGGGTACTGACGCCGGTAGTCATGCGGGCGTCGGCCTTATCGTCCTGGTCCTCGCTGGCCGCCTTTGATTCCACGCCCACGGGCTCTGGCGGGCTCGTTCAATCTTTTGGCGCCGTCAAAGATGGGTCACTAGTTCGCGACCCGCTCTCCTGTGTGACCGTCGTGCCAGAGTTGCTCCTCGTAACAGCTGGCTCAACCACCACACCCTCCGTTTTGCCCGCGTCGTCAGCACCGCTCGCTGCTTCCACCGCTTCGATGACGTCCATGAGTTCTGCCGAGTCGCTCGCTGCTACGCATCCGGTAGCCGACGCGTAGGTGCGAACGCAGTCAGCCTACGAGCGGCCATAGCGTCTGCACTTCGAGCACCTGGGCTCCTTGCAATCGCGGCGAACGTGCCCCGTGCCGCCGCAGCGCAGACACTGCATCGGGCTTCCGGGGCACCACCACGACAGCCAACTCGCAAGCGACTCTAACCTGCTGGGGCAGGTCGCCCACCTTCATGCCTGGCTTTATCTTTAGGAGCACGGTCTCGTGGTGGACCCCTTCTCCTTCATACCGGCGACGCGCCAACGCTCCTGGGTGGCCTCGGTAACGTTGCCGAACGCCGCGAATGCCGTGCGCATGTCCTCGTCGGTGACGCCGTGTTGCATCCAGTGCAGGCGCAACTTTACCTGGTGGTCTTCCGGGTCGAAGACGATGCAGAGGCGTCCCTTCACTTCGAGCTCCTTCAAGGCGGCCAGTTTCTTTGCGGCATCCGCACTAATGAACGTAACCACCCACACGTGGTTTATCTCGTATGCCCCCAACGCCACAACATCGGGGAGCTCACCAACGTTGGCGAGGGCGTCTCGGAAGTCCTCGAACCTGTAGGGTCTCACACGCACGTCACCGTGCAGGAACACCGTATTTAAAACGACACGACCGGTGGGCAAGGAGAGGCAGAACGATCTTGTATACCATATCTTCGTCGCTGGTAAACCTGTTTTCGCGGCCAGCAACGGCTGCTATCGCCGCTCGGTGGGAGCCCATGATCCTGCGACCATCCGCTTTCGCGTGAGGAAGTAGAATCCAAAAGCTAGAGCTAATCGAAGAAAAACGCTATCGCGGAGCGCTGGTGAGGGCAAGGGCAGAAGACACAGTTGCAGGGGATGCGCCAACGAAACCGGCGCTTGGTTTAGAAAACGCCCGTGCTGAAAGAAACGACATTAACGAAATAGAATGGAGAGGTGTTTTAAAAACGGACATCGATCGCATCAAAGCAGGCCTTTTTCGAGCATTATCAGGCGCTCTTCGCATCGATCCGGTAGATGCTAGCACATTTAAGGAGGTGTGGAGCAAGCAATAGGCTGTCTAAACCCCGGTAAGTCGCCTGGACCGGACGGGTTCAGTCGAAAGACGTTGTTATATACTATGAAACGCGGTCGAAAGACGTTGTTATATACTATGAAACGCGATAGCAGTGATATCTAATCGCAATATTTAATTTTATCACTTCACGCTCTACTTTTCTACAGAAGGAAAGGGAGTGTTACGAGTTTTTTTTTCTAATCTCTACTGAAGGGCGTTCAGAAATCAGAACAGAAGGCGATAACGGGCTCCCTTGCAAGAGGGGTTGGGCCCCTTGGCCGGAACAGCCTAGGGAAGGGCACTTTGGACGGGACTACTCCTTGCTCACACACACGTCCATATTCCCGGGTAATCCGCGTTGCGCTCCGTGATACGAGACCTATCAAATCGGTTGTCAATACTCGTTCATTTCCACAAAAAGAAAAATTGGAATGGCATACGTCCTTTCTATGTGGAGTCATTGACAAAAGTTTGCGGGATGCGAATTCGCGGAAAAACTTTACAGCCGAGCGATTAGGCGCAAAATGCCTGTGAAAGGCATAGAAGCGTGGAGAATCATGTGCATTATTTCTGGTAGAAGAATATCATGTGACTAGAAGGCGAGACAACGTGGAAATTAATTTTTTTTCGCGAACTTGTGTCCCGCAAACTTCTGTCCATGACTTTACATTCTTAGCCTCAATCATTCTGCGTTAGTCCTATTTTCGCATCGATCTCTCACCAGACGTTTCTACTGAGTTTACTTCTTGCCTCACTGTGAAGCGCCGCGGCATTAGATATGGGAATGGGCATGTTTAGATAAGAGAATCAGTATGGAAAGGAGGGTTCACAGTAACGTTATTAACATAGTTGACTGTGCCCGGCAAGCTACCTCCCTCTTATATTATCGGCCGCCTGTGTGTAATCCCGTGCCCCCTGTTCCGAACGATTTTTTTTAATAATGACCTACTAAAGTGCCAGCATACCGCGATACTCTACTATGAGTCTTTATTTCACTTATTTTGGTAATTTACTTTAGTTTTGTATTTGGCTTTGAAATCCAAAGCCGCATACCACACGTACATAATTTTATTCAGCATTCAGTTACAATATCTTGCATATAATAATGCGATGGTGCAGGATGGTAGTGCAGTGGTTGTGATAGCATTCGTAGTCCTCAATATCGAAAAATAGAGCACTGTTTTGCCACGGCCGCTGCATCAGATCAAGGCACAGAATCTACTAATCTCGGCAAGCATGAACGTTATTTTGTCATGACTCTGCCTTTCCCGTCATGCTTTTTGCCCACAATAAATTCCTCTTCAGTAAAACTTCAGTAGGAGAAGTCTGTTTTAGACATGCGCGTCAGCTACGCGATGAAACTGGCGAGAAGTGTCAGACACCAGTGACGCCACCTCAAAGCAACGAAAAGGCATGTGACCGATGCGCAGTTCAGCACACCTGTCTAGTCCGGACACCGTAGATACTGCAACCGTAAACGCAGTGCACAAAATCCTGACAGGCTACCAGTCACAATGGTTTCGGTGCTGAGAACTGCATTCCCCTAAAGTGTGCTGGTGTTTACTTGTAAGAGGCTGCTCCGGCGGATGAAGTCTGCGGAGAAAGAATAGATTGGTTTGGTTTGGTTTATGGGGTTTAAGTTCCCAAAGCGACTGAGGCTATGAGAGACGCCGTAGTGGAGGGCTCGGAAAATTTTGACCACCTGGGGTTTCTTAAGTGCACTGATATCGCAAAGTATACAGGCCTCTAGAATTTTTGCCTTCGTCGAAATTCAACCCCCGCGGCGGGAACCGAACCCGCTTCTTTCAGGTGAGCAGCCGAGCACCACAGCCACTGAGCCACCGCGGCGGCTTAAGAAGTGATTGAAAACAATGTTTGGGAAGAGACGAAGAACTCGGTTGAAGTATCATGTATGTACGGGATTTCGCACAGCAGATAGCGAAGAAAATCAAAGCTAGGTCATTGCTTTCTGCCTCGCCCCCCTCCCCCGACCCCGTCCCATCCCCCCCCCCTCCAAAAAAAAAAAAAGAAACGCAGGAAGCTAGCAGGAGACACCACCCAATTAGGAGAGCCTGCGACGTATGCCACAGCACCGAATACGCACAGCACAAACTTAGCGTAGTGCATCGGAAACCGTGGAAGTAATATCTTCATTGGCATGTGCAAAAAGGGTATGTGCGTGAAAGAACGCCTTGAAGGAAATTTCGAAATCAGTGGAACGCTCATCGTTGTGAACTTTGCCAGCATACTGAAATCTTTTAAATTGGCTACTATTCAGACAAGACAGTTTATCCCCACAAACTTGATTGTGCTGGAAGTTGTACAAACCATCCCTATTTACAAAGAAGCAGATGTGACTGTGCGGCATTCTTCTCTAGGGCTGACTGCGCGCTAGGTAAGACTCCTATATGAATGTGAAAAACTGTATCAAAGTTACCGTGTTTCTTTCGATTGTTTTGATATGACGTTTCTTTTCTAGTTACTTAAGACGCATGCGTGCACTCCCGTGGATTAGTATTTTACTGTGAAGTTTTCTATTAAGGAAGCCAGTTCTCTGTTGAGCGCAAGTATATCAGCTACTTTCAGACTAAGACCCACTTCAGAATTACGCTGAGTAGTCACGTGCTTTAAGCAAAAAAAAAAAAAAAATACCTGGATCCCTTTTCAGAGTGAATGTTTGTTTCTCCAAAATGTGGACGTTGAAACTGCAAGGTGTTCCGATAGCTGTCAACAGCCACGCTGTCGCTATTAATGGCAAGATCTACTCCTTCGACATCACCAGCTCTGAAAAGAACTTCGTCGCCGTGCACATTTTCTGCCCTGCGCGCTACCGCTGGCGCCTTGAGAGGACGCAGCCGCTACCCCGCGAAAGGCCGGTTCAGTTTCTAGACTTTAACGTTGTAGCCTACGGCGACTGTGCGTACGTGTACGGTTTTGGGGGACTGGTCCGACCACTGGCCTCACATGGCAACCTTTACCGCTTCGATACCAGCACAATGACGTGGAGCCGTCCTGAGGTGTGCGGTGATGAGCCGAGGTATATCTGCCACGTTGCGTGCATGATGCGGAACCGCATGTACATCATCGGCAGCGTGCAGGAAGGTACGTTGCACTTCCTTGACCTGGATACCTACAAATGGCATCGAGTTCACACAACTGGAGACGTTCCAGCGTGCCCCCCTTTTAATTCGGGCTGTGCCATTGGTAGCCGGATTTATGTTTTTGGAAGCGTGCCTGGCAGCAACTCTGTGTATTACTTGGACACTGTGAACTTGACCTGGGTGCGCCCGCACGTAGAAGGCGTAGCCCCAGCGCTGCGCATCAGTCATAGCGTCTTCGCGTACAACGGAGAGATGTACGTCTTTGGAGGTTACAACCTGCAGCAGCGCGCACTCTTTGCAGACCTGCACAAGTACGACCCAGGGAGGTCTCGCTGGACGCAAGTGATCCCAAGGCGGTCGGGCCCTTGTGCCAGAGTGGTCCAGGCCTGCTGTGTGATTGGGGACCGGGCGTTTCTGTTTCGCGGCCGCACATCGACGCGCATCAGAGAAGGACTGTCGCCTCCACGAGATCGGCAGCTCGTCGCGCCCCACCTGTTCGCCCAAGTGGCATTGACTGATCTGCACGCGCTAGACTTTGCACCCACATTGGAGACGTTGTGCCTTGCGGCGGTCATAGATGCCCGTTTGGAGATCGGCGACGTGGCGCCGACCGTAATGGAGACGTATAATGCCATGACAGGTGAAGACAACAGATAAGCCCTGTGTTTGTCTACGTGAAGACATTGCAACTGTGTGTGACAAAACCATTTAGGCGGTGCCTCTGCAAGATGCATATCATGTGTGAATAAAACTTCTGTTCACCTGTCTAGCCACGAAATGGCCTATTTTAATTCATTACTGAGCAAGCTAGTTGCTTTTTTGTGCTTGACTGATAATATTAATCCGAGAGCATTATATGGCTGTGTTGCGTCAGTAAAATGTGTCCGCAATTTCACCCGCGCGTTTACGTCATCCTTTTAAGATAAATGTGTGATTGTGACAAATAGTGTGGGATAAAATCTCGGGACCAGTGTGCCAACACACCGTATATTTTACTGACAGACAAGGATAAGGGTTTCCTCGAAAGTTTATTTTTTTCACAAGTTTGCGTTCATGTATTCACTTTGCCTTTCCGTTATTGCTTTCCTTGCTCGTTTTGGCTCAAGCTGCCCCGTGGGCGTTGTTATGATTGCGTAGTTATGTCTCGACTTTCGCTTCGTTTCGTTATTCTTCTTAGGAATGTTTTCGTTTAGTTATCTTTTTCGTTTGAGTTTATGACACGTTTTCGTTTCTGTTAACGTTTACTTTTGACTTCACGTTTTCTTTATAACTGCTCTGGATAGTGGCTTTCATTTTTTTCCTATTGTCACTGTTTTCTTGTTTTAAACTGGTCTTAGTTTGGGCTCACTCGGCCTGCTGCGTGTTCAATTCCTGAAGTACACCGCCAAAGGTTTGATATGGCTATTGATGGACGGTATTTTGATGTGAAGATTTGTTTGCTTCGTGCGCTGTTCATGTTTTCTGGTGTCACGAGTCCTTGCTGATGTTTAAAAAGCTGCTCGTTCCTCTCAATAAATTGTTGCTAGTTCGGCACCTATCCTGTTAGCTTTAGTGTTCGTCTTCCTCTTTTCGCGCTGCTTTCTTTAGCCGTGCAACAAGACCAGCAAGGGGAAACCACAACTTTAGCAGACATAACTATAGGCCGCGATTCTGTAGCGCTGACTGCGTGGGAGATTAGGCTTTTTTATTAATGTGAAAGCCTTTAGCAAAATGGGCCTGCTTCTTTTGATGTGTTTTGATATGATGTTTGTTTTCAAGGTTATGGCGCATTCTTATGGCGAAAGGCGCATGTTTGCGGCGGGCTAGTATTTAAGTGCGATGCTTTGTAATAAGAATACCAGTTTTTACTTTGTTTGTCACGTCTGGCAGTTTCATGGAAAGTCAAACTTACCTCAGAATTATAATGTGTACGCTCCTGCTTTCAGCCATAAAACAAGGGCCAAGATCCAGTCTTAGACTTAATATTTGTTTGTCTGAAATGTGGACATTAAAGCTAAAAGATGCTCCACGAACTGTCAATAGCCATGCTGTCGCTATTAAGGGTAACATCTACTCCTTGGACATCATCTACGTAGAACGGGATTTCATCGACGTGCACATTTTCTACCCTGAATACTACCGTTGGGACATTGTGAGGACGAAGCCGCTACCCGGCGGTAGACCAGTGTTGTTTTTAGACTTCAACGTAGTACCCTACGGCGACTGTGCGTACGTATGCGGTGGCTTGGGAGCCCGGAAACCTGACTCGGACTGCAGCCCTTACCGCTTCGATACCAACACAAAGACATAGAGCTGTCCTGAGGCGGGTGGTGATTAGCCGAGGATTCTCTGTCGTTCTGCATTTGGGCGGGGCACCGTATGTTCATCATTAGTAGCCAACCGCTGCGTTCTGTGCAGCATATCTACTTCCTTGACCCTTACACCTACAAGTGGTATCGAGATCAAACAGCTGGAAATGCTCCAATATGCCCGCATTTAAGCTCGCCCCGTTTCATTGGTAAACGGATTGACGTTTGGGGTTGCACGCCCTACAACAACTCTGTGTTTTACCCAGGGTGTCGAACCGGAATTTTTTCGGGTTCGGTTCAGGTTCGGGTTCACGCCTTTCGGGTTCAGTTCCGGGTTCGGCTCCGGAGCGACATTCCGTTCCGGTTCGAACCGCTCCGGATAGCGTCGAACCGGTTCAAACGGGTTCAAACGGGTTCAGACCATAAAAAAATTCTAAACGTAGGTTTTTATTCAACCTTGTTTTGCTGTTTACATTTCTAAAACAGCACTGAAAAATTGCTCAATGCGAGATGTTTTACTGTCCGCTGCAAAAAGACTTAAATTTACGCAAGAGCCGCGAACTCAAATGAATTCAGAATTAGTGTACACCGGCTGTGCATATATACTAGACTCTATCTGATGAGATACATAAAAAGAAAAGCTGATGGATTTTTCATCTACAAAACCTCTCAGCTTCAGATGTTTCGGAGGCCCCCTCAGGCGAATAACAGGTCTCTCTTGAAGCCTGTGTCAATCGGGAATTTCTCCGGCGAAAAATGCTTAAGCGGGCGCTATCAGGACCGCTGCATGCGCCCACTATGAGCGGAAGTTGTCTTGTATTTGCAGGTATATACAGCCAAGACATCTTTCTGTCACCCCAAAAGCGGCTTGCCAGTCACCCCCCCCCCCCCCCCCCACTCTGGCACACCTGCAGCATACATCTAGAGAGTTTACCAAAAATATTTTATTTTCATCTCCTGCTCTACATCGCCTTTGTAACTCGCATTATATGTCTCGATCACCTATAGCTCAGTTTCTTGAAAAACACAGCTAATCGTGGCTTGTCGCTAGTACAGTGTAAAATTAAGATTTTGTCCTATGCTGATGTCGTCTCCGTCTCTTGCTCTGATGAAAAGAATACGATAAAAAAGCAGGCTTGCATTGGTTGGGGGCTCTTCGTGTCTGTACCGACACAAACTTGCGACGTCTTCGATGCGACGTTACGCTGTGAATATGTTGCAATTGGTGCATTGCAAGAGGACGATCGTAAATTAGTTAAATATAATCTTTGTTACTTTTCTGGGTCGCTTTCAAAGGGAGCCCATGCGTGGACAGAATTTAATGCTACCTTGATAAAGTATGGTGAGTCTTTCGTGCAGTTTTTCTCCAGTAACCTGTTTCACGATTTTTATTTTTCGAAACCGAAAACCACCGTTTCCTGGCAGCTGTGCTTATTAGGTGACTAAATGCTATCTGTCTTTTATGTACATAGCCTTGAGGGAATTTTATGCTGATACACTTGATTTCCTAAGTATTCGCTTTTCCTGAGAATACCTGTACGGCTTCTCCAGAAGGCAGCTGACAAAGGTTCTGATCGGTCATTACTTCCTCTACGTGCAGCCTTACCTAGCCTTTCTTGACGGCCTTATATTAAGGCGAGTTCAGAGGATGTACATTCAATAGGCCCCAAAAACCTTTCTTAGACTTCAAAAGTCGACCTTACGTGTTAGGACATGCCATCGAGCCAAGCGGACGTATGTCCCATGATCAGTGAATTGCTACATCTGCAAGCAAGGAGGAACTATTGAACAACGAAATTATTTGTGACGCTATGTTCGCTTGAGACATAGCTCACTTCATCATTCTCTTAAAAAGGACATTGAGGTCATGGCTTACACTATAAGATTTGTGCCAGTAATGAAGGACATCGGAGTTCCGTGTGAACTTTTCCTGTTAATAAGACTGCTTAGCGTATGAAGAAGCTGTATGCTTGATAAACACGCACAATCGCCACTTTCGGCGAGGTCACTGTTCAGAGAACAGTTAATTTTAGCTCAAAACGTATATGCTGCGAAAGTTCAACCTCCTGACTGATCGCCCTTTCTTGACGTGTGCGCCTTCAGGAATTTTTATGTGCGGGCAGAGCAAGGGAGTGATAGTGGCATGAGGCCGTATGCCGAGGTCGCGGAATTCGACCCAGTCAAGTAAGGCAAGACGAAGTCAGGGAGGTTCCTGATATTCCATGCATGCGGCAACAATAAAAAGAATCTTCGAAGATGGCCGAGTAGCCTAATTCGTCAGTACACGAAGCTTCTCTGTTGCGCCCGCCGCCACTGACTCGATTCCCACTCAGGGTTAGAGTATTGTAGTAGGTTTCTTTCCTGCGTTAGCAGTTTAGTCCCCTTTCTCAAAAATTAAAAAAATTCCGTGGTGTGTGCGTGTGCATGTGCGTGCGCGCGTGCGTGTGTGTGTGTGGGGGGGGGGGGGGTGCGTGCGTGCGTGCGTGGGTGCGTGCGTGCGTGCGTGCGCTTAAGCGTGTGTATGCACACGCGTGCATAATCTGATGGGCGCACATCCGCACATGATGGGCGCACAGTGAGACCGAAGCGAACGGGCCCTTGTGCCAGAGTGCTGAATGCGTGCTGTGGGATTGAGAACAAGGGTATTCCTGTTTCCTGGCCATACTTCGAAACGTATCCCAGTAGGTCAATTCCCTCCAGGAGATCCACAGCCTGCCTTGCCCCAGCACTTCGCCGAAGAGGAGCTGGCGGGTCTGCACGTTCTAGACTTTGCACCCACATTGCAGACGTTGTGCCTTGTTGCACTTAAAGATACCTGTGTGGCGTGAAGACAACAGATCACACCCGTGGTTGGCCTCGCTGCAGCTGTTTGCAACAAAGCATCTTAGACGGTGCTGCAGCAGTTGGACATCATGTACCAGTAAAACTTTTTCTCCTGAGCCCAGATACGTAATGACGTATTTTAGTTTTTGAATAAACAGGCTTGTTGCCTTTTTTTAGAGCGCAGCTCTTCGGCGCCCGTTTCTGCGTTTCGCGGCATCGCCGTTGTCCGTTGTAACCTGGAGAGAGCAAAAGCTCAACCTCCTCCCCTCTTTAGCAAGAAAAAAAACAGCGCCGCTCGGATTGCTCTCGCCGGCACGCGTGATAAAATGGGGGAGAAGGAACCCCTGGACGGCGACTAGCCTTTTGTTTGTGGCTGCCCCTTTCCCACCGCTCGGGGTCGCGGCGCGTAGGGGGATTGCCGTTGATTGTTCTAAACTCTCCGAGTCATTTCTAAGTGATGTTGACGGAGAGGACGTAGCCTTGCGTGCGCTAAGAGATATCCCCCCCCTCTTCACTCACGCGACGGCGGCGGCGCCACGACAGAAAGTTCCAGATGCTCCTCGAAGCCACTCCCGGCTTTGGACCAATGAGGACCCACGCCCATCGCGAGAAGGAGAAGGAGACTGCACAGCCAGCACTGTGCACGTGAACGCCTGCTTTGGCTCGAAGAATAGACAGACGTGGAGCTAGCCTATATAAGAAGGGCGTTGAGCACCCGAGCGGCCGTTTTAGCTACATTGAAAAAATTGTGTTTTGTTTGTTTGCCTCTCTCTCTTGTGAGTGTGCACTTTAAATGGCAACTGCAGCACTTTTTTGATGATTAAGCGATATTCAAGGATTCAAATCTATACTGGCTGTAGGTAAAGCATGCCAAGTGTTTTTGCACTGGCATTTAAAAAAAGTGACGTAAACGACAGTTGAATGTTGCGCTTGTCCTCGCTGCACCAGAGGAGTGCAGAGAAATTCAGCGTGACGTCACGGAAGGTATGATTTCAAATTACCGCTGTCGTCAGCCACACCCTGCCCTGACTCATTAGACGCTGCCAAACGACTCTCGGCGGGGTTTGCGTTCTGTGGCGCTGGTTTTTTTCCTTCGAAGAAGGCGTTTGTGCGTTGTAAATGTAACGATGGCGTCATCATGCGCGCCAACTTGGCGTTGTGCGCTGCGGAGAAGCTTCAAGAGTGTCCGGATTTTAATCGGCGATTACTTCGTTATTTCAAGTACTAGCCCAAAAAGACTCCGCATGCTTTACCTGCAAGTTTCACACATTCGACCCCCTAAGCTCGTTTGTTTATAAAACCTATGCAGTTTCCCTTTAAGTGCAATAATTCTTTTGTATTGTAATCTTTCTCAAGTGTAACTTTACTGTTAGTGGAGTGTTTCTTGAAGAAGGAATATGTCTGAAAAATAAAAACCTGTCTTTAATTGTACATACATACCTTGCTCGCATTCTTTGCCACGATCTATCGAAAAGCTGGAACAGCTGATGTGCGGCGTTCAAATTACGCATAAGGAAATAACGTAATCGGCAGTTTTTTTTTGCTTGGGTATGTATCGACTTTTCTTCTGGCCCTGCCTTTTATTTCGTGTAACAATTCAATCTATCCTCTAGTTTTTTCCCCTTTTTTATTTCACAATGTTCAGTCACCAAATGGATCATTAACTTACACTAATGCAGTGATGATGCGTCGCTCCTAGATCTGGTATTTAATGTTTGTTCGGGCTTAGAAGACCCTCAGTCACGCTCGTTTCAAAGTGACAACTACTTGTGTCCGAACTGTCCAGATCACGGCACCGTTGGGGTTCGGCAAAAAAAAAGAACAGTAAACGTAAGACGAGCCAAGCAGACAGAAGATATGGCAACGAGAAGAAGCCTCTGAAATTTAGAAACAGATATGCTTTAATACTAGTATTTACCAGATCAGGGACGCGCGGTGAAATTCGCTGCAGTTGGATCGGGAAATGAATGATTTAAATGTAACAGCGCGAGAGGAGCCACTAGAGCGCGGGAGGGAGGAGTAGGAGGTAGAAGAGGAAAGGCAGGGAGGTTAACACGAAGAATAATCGTTTCGCTACCCTACACAGGGGGAAAGCTGAGGGGATAAAAAATGAATGAAAAGAGAGGGTAGCAGAAAATTACTGGTAACCAGCATTCCAGTCATTCAAGAACATGCAAATAAAGGTCACAAATATAAACGACGTTTCCACCAGGAACGTGAAAAAAAGTACTTGACCATACTGAGCCACATCTGTTGCCTAAGAAACAGGCACTGCTCGTTTCATCGCAGGTCGAGCTGCACACAAGGAAACGACAACACCGACGCTATCTTTCCGTGCCAGCTAACTAGAGGCAGCAGTGCAGCAAAACTTTCCCGTGGAATAAGAATACCTATCAAGCAGTGGCATAGTCAGAAATTTTGTTGGGGGGGGGGGGGGGGGGCTCATGTTGCAGCGCGGCCTCCTCATATCATTGGTGGAGGGATCAAACGCAAGAATATTATCCGCATTGCCATATTGACAATGTCATTGTGTTTTAGATAACGCTACGCACTGTCTAAACAAGTAAAGCATGTATTTTTAAAATAAAATAGTGCATTCGTATGTCTCAAAGACCGTGGCAGACATAACTAATACGAATGCTTCCATGCTTTTGCGTATTTAAAAAGTTTGGTTTGGTTTATGGGGTATAACGTTCCAAAAGGACTAAGGCTATGAGAGACGCCGTAGTGGAGGGCTCCGGAAATTTCGACCACCTGGGGTTCTTTAACGCGCACTGACGTTGCACAGTACACGGGCCTCTAGAATTTCTCCTCCAAAGAAATTCAACCGCCGCGGCCGGAATCGAACCCGCATCTTTCGGGTCAGCAGCCGAGCACCATAACCGCTGAGCCAACGCGGCGGCGTATTTAATAATAAAGAAAATATCACACCAAGTCTTGAACTATATCAGTCAGAAACCAGCAAAGCATAATAAAGGAATAACGCAGAAATCAATACGAAAGTACGTATTCTTTTAATTGCCGGCAGGGCGACAATTATTCTACACCCATAATTACAGAACGGTACTCCTTTTGTTCAGCCCCGCCCCGGTGGCCCAGTGGTTACGGCGCTCGGCTGCTGGCCCCAAAGACACGGGTTCGATCCCGGCCGCGGCGGCCGAATTTCGATGAAGGCGAAATTCTAAAGGCCTGTGCTCCGTGCGATGTCAGTGCACGTTAAAAATCCCCAGGTGGTCGAAATTTCCGGAGCCCTTCATTACGGCGCCCTTCATAGCCTGAGTTTCTTTGGGACGTTAAACCCCAATAAACCAATTCCTGTGGTTCAAAGAAAAAGTAAAAGCAGTTAGCGAAAAAGAAAGAGAAGGACAAAGGGAATGCATGGATGATGCCGCAAGTTGAAATAAGCAATATCCGAGTGTGTATGTTGGGAAACACCGCGTGAGCAGGGCTTTCAATAAACAAGGTCAATTAAGATCGCTTATTGATATCCTCCAAATTTTCGTATTTGCATGGTAATTTTTATCATGATGCCAACTGATACTTGCGTTACGTGACTCCAGCTGCATGGCCGTTGCCACTAAATCAAACCCGAGTTAGCAATGTTCGCGCCAAACTGTCTTTTTCAGTCTGAAAAAGACATTGTAGGTGACAAAGAATGACTTCGGCACCGGTGGTTGTTTTAGTCAGCGGTGCGTGACAGTTCGAAAAAATTTCGGGGAGAAGCCCCATAAGCCCCCCCCCCCCCCCCCCCACCCTGGCTACGCCCCTGCTATCAAGTGATAACCAAGAGCAGAAACAAAAGAATACCGCGGCCCTTTCGCATACCTCCTGCTCATTAGTTAGTTTCTGGTTTATGGTTTATGGGAGTTTAACGTCCCAAAGCGACTCAGGCCATGAGGGACAGCGTAGTGAAGGGCTCCGGAAATTTCGACCACCCGGGGTTCTTTAACGTGCACTGACATCACACAGCACACGAGACTAGAATTTCGGCTCCACCGAAATTCGAACACCGCTCAGTTAGTTTCTGTGCACTATTTCGCACTACATAAAGATAAGTCGTGTCGATCATCCAGATTTCCTGATGTGTTTGCATACCTAAATAGTTTCTTCGAAAGGGAATAGTCAAATATGTGTGTCAGGATTATAACAGCACCGTCTCTTAACTGTCTCCTGACTCGAAACGTCTCGTGCACATCAGCAACCGGAGCCACCTGAGGGATGTAAAAGACAAGACTGTTTTGGAGCTTGCCGTGTCGATAAGAACACAGTAATACATAGCTTATTGATAGGAGGAATACGCTTTAGGCGCACTCGTAGTGCTTTCCTACGCCACCTGCCTTCTCTTAGGGGCATTAGCATGGGCTTTATAGGCATAAGCCATTACGTGGCTTGCGTCCGCTAACTGGACTTCATCGAGAGTAACAAGACAAGGAATGTTATCATCCAAACAGCAAGTCCCCAATGGTCTTTAACGTGTCCTAACATTTATAGCAGCCCTATAGGTAGAAGGAAGGAATCTCCAGATAGCTAGTCGAACAAGTCTAGTGCCGCTTGAGTACTGCAGGTTGACATTGGCAAACACTTCACTAGTTACTGGGAGTATTTTCAAATCTTTTTGAGTGACAGCAAAAACTTGTCGTGAAATGGTGCGCAAATGCATTAATACTCTAAACTTGCTCTTACTAAGAGCTAGAAGAATGACTGAAAAATTGTCTTCTGCGCGTGCACCGAAAAGTTTCGACGCTTACACGAATACCCGCCGCGGTGGCTCAGTGGTAAGGCGCTCGTCTACCGAGCCGGAGTGCACGGGTTCGAACCCGACCGCGGCGGCCGCATTTCGATGGAGGCGAAACGCAAGAGGCGCCCGTGTGCTGTGCATAAAGCACAGCACACTTGAGCCAGCCTGCGGGATTGTCCTGCGGCGGGACGGGTCGTCGGAACGTCGCAGTGCCTGGTGAAGAAATTTTCTTTTGTTCGTTCGTTTGTGTATCACTCTTGTATCAGTGCTTCTTGGGTGTAGTATCTCTGTTGTACCAACAATCTTTTGCGATTGCTACTTTGCACGAATTGCGCTGTATTGTAAATCACTTTGTATGTGCTCGTACGAGTGATTGTTAAATCCTCTGTATCGTCTCTTTGTCTTTTAGCGCATACATCTCGTTTTTACCTATGCCCAGTTTTCTCCTCACTGATTTTAGGCTACCTCCGTTCCTTAGAGCATGCTCGATTTTCTCCATGTTAAACTTTCTTATGTCGGCTACCTTGCGCTTATTTATTAACTTCGATAGCTCTGCTAGCTCTATCCTGTCTGTGGAGTTAGAAGCCCTCATGCTTTGGCGTTTCTTAATCAGATCTTTAGTCTCCTGAGATAGCTTGCTGGTATCCTGTCGAACCATCCTACCCCCTACTTCTGCGGCGCACTCTGTAACGATAGCTGTAAGATTATCAATCATTGTTTCAACATTACGGTCGTCTTCTTCAGTTAAAGCGGAAAATCTGTTTTGCAGCGACATTCTGAATTCCTCTACCTTCCCTCTTAATGCTAACTCGTTAATAGCCTTTCGCTTCACCAGTTTCCTCCGTTCCCTCTTCAAATCTAAGCTAACACGAGACCTTACCATTCTGTGGTCGCTGCAACGGACCTTACCGAGGACCTCCACATCCTCTATGATGCCAGGTTGTGCACACAGTATGAAGTCTATTTCATTTTTAGTCTCACCATTGGGGCTCTTCCACGTCCACTTCCTGTTTGCTCGTTTGCGGAAGAAGGTATTCATAATCCGTAAATTATTTCTATCCGCGAACTCTACTAATAACTCTCCCCTACTGTTCCTAGAACCTATGCCATAGTCACCTACCGCCTTGTCTACAGCCTGTTTTTTACCTACTTTTGCATTAAAGTCGCCCATCAGTACAGTGTACTGTGATTTTACTTTGGTCATTGCCGATTCCACATCCTCATAGAAGCTTTCAACTATTTGGTCATCATGGCTTGATGTAGGCGCGTAGGCCTGCACCACCTTCAGCCTGTACCTCTTATTAAACCTAATTACGATAGCTGCCACTCTCTCGTTAATACTGTAAAACTCCTCGATGTTACCAGCAATATCCTGATTAATGAGGAATCCCACACCTAGTTCTCGCCTATCTGCTAATCCACGATAGCACAGTACATCGTCAATGTCATCGTAGTACATCGTAGGGCAATGTCATCAGCAATATGGATAAGATAGTTGAATTAGCCGAAGAATTTTACACAAATCTATACAGTAGCGAATGTAATCATCAAGTTACTGAGGGAGCCAGTCGAGCACAGCAATGGGACATCCTGCCAGTAACGAAGGAGGAAGTAAAGAAAGCCTTAGGAGCAATGCAAAGAGGGAAAGCAGCTGGTGAGGATCAGGTAACAGTAGATTTGTTGAAGGACGGAGGAGAGATTGTGCTACAAAAACTAGCCACCCTGTATACGCAATGCCTTGTGACCTCGAGAGTACCAGAAGCTTGGAAGAACGCTAACATTATCTTAATTCATAAGAAAGGAGACGTCAAGGACTTGAAGAATTACAGACCAATCAGCTTATTGTCCGTTGCCTACAAGGTATTTACTAAGGTAATCGCTAATAGAGTCAGGACAACCTTGGACTTTAGTCAACCAAATGATCAGGCAGGCTTTCGTAAAGGATACTCGACAATAGACCACATTCACACTATCAATCAGGTGATAGAGAAATGCGCAGAATATAACCAACCCCTATATATAGCCTTCATTGATTACGAGAAAGCATTTGACTCAGTGGAAACCTCAGCTGTCATGCAGGCATTGCGGAATCAGGGTGTGGAAGAGTGTTATGTGAAAATATTGGAAGATATTTATAACGATTGCACAGCTACTATAGTTCTCCATAAAGTCAGCAATAAAATTCCAATACGGAAAGGTGTCAGGCAGGGAGACACGATCTCGCCAATGCTCTTCACTGCCTGCTTACAGGAGGTATTCCGGGGATTGGAATGGGAACAGTTAGGGATGAAAGTTAATGGAGAATACCTGAGTAATTTGCGATTCGCTGATGACATTGCCTTGCTAAGCCACTCAGGACAAGAACTGCAAAGCATGATCAACCAGTTAGACAGGCAGAGCAGAACGGTGGGGCTAAGAATTAACATGCAGAAAACCAAAGTAATGTTCAACAGCCTAGCAAGGGAACAGCAGTTCGCAATTGGTAGCGAGGTGCTGGAAGTAGTAAGAGAATATGTCTACTTAGGGCAGGTAGTGACCGCAGATCCGGATCATGAGAGGGAAATAACTAGAAGAATAAGAATGGGGTGGAGCGCATATGGCAGGTTCTCTCAGATCATGAATGGTAGCTTACCAATATCCCTGAAGAGAAAAGTATACAACAGCTATATGCTACCGGTACTCACCTATGGGGCAGAAACGTGGAGGCTAACAAAGAGGGTTCAGCTTAAGTTAAGAACAACGCAGCGAGCTATGGAAAGGAAAATGATAGGTGTAACGTTAAGAGATCGGAAGAGGGCGGAGTGGGTGAGGGAACAAACGCGGGTTAATGACATCTTAGTTGAAATCAAGAAGAAGAAATGGGCTTGGGCAGGGCATGTAATGCGAAGGCAAGATAACCGCTGGTCCTTAAGGGTAACGGAGTGGATTCCAAGAGAAAGCAAACGTAGCAGGGGACGGCAGAAAGTTAGGTGGGCGGATGAGATTAAGAAGTTTGCGGGGATACAGTGGCGGCAACTTACAAAGGACAGGGTTAATTGGAGAGACATGGGAGAGGCCTTTGCCCTGCAGTGGGTGTAGTTAGGCTGATGATGATGATGATGATGATCGTCTCTTTGTTGTGTAAACTTTGTTTTCTTTGTGAACCTTTGGCTCCGACCCATTCTCTGGCTTTCGACCGGCGAAAGTCGGGCACCATATGACCACACTCCTTGTCACCTGGTATTTGGTCTCTGGTTGAGCTTTCCGCGCTGAGTCCAGGGCGTCTCCTTTGTGACAGGGACCGCTCTCCCACACGCTCTGAGGGTGTTTGCGAGTGCACGCAACAAGTGCGCAGAAAGGTGACAGGCGGACACATTGGACAGCCAGTATCTAAACTTGTCAAGACTTTTAGGTATCACAAACCGCTATATGCAGTGTTTGTCACCTCAGGTTTTGGTATCGATGGAAAAGTTAAGAACAATGGATGGTTGCATACATGAACACACACACGCACACACATACACACATTCATACACACATACATGCATACATACATGCATATATACATGCATGCATGCCCGCATGCATACATACATACATACATACATACATACATACATACATACATACATACATACATACATACATACATACATACATACATACATACTTACATACTTACATACTTACTTACATACATACATACATACATACATACATACATACATACATTCATACATACATACATACATACATACATACATACATACATACATACATACATACATACATACATACATACATACATACATACATACATACATACATACATACATACATACATACATACATACATACACAAACATATTGTCACGGATGGGTCCTTAATCACACAGGCTAGGCGCAAGCCGCCAACAGAGAAGCAGAGTCCCAGCTCCGAGAGCACGCGAGTTCCTCACTTCTTCGTCCTTTTGGCGCCGCCCGGGGACACCTGGCGGCATTATTCCCCCTCCCCAAAAAAGAAAGCAAAAACGTGGGCGCACATTGAGTGAACGGGAGGAAGTAAGCAAGTGAACAAACGGTCACATGCCGCTCAACGGCTGCAGGCACTAATAAAAAGAACACGCGGAAGAGGCTACGTCCGTCACTGTGTACAGTAAGGCTTCATGCGCAGTACGTGCACGACCTCAGGCTGAGGTCGACGGCGCGAACTCGGTAGAGTGCCATCGGGGAGGACTTCATACGTCACATCCGTGATACGGCGCAACACTGTGTACGGTCCAAAGTAGCGGCTCAGGAGCTTCTCCGACAGGCCTGGGCGACGTACTGGGGTCCATACCCACACTTTGTCGTCGCGATGGTACTCTACGTGTCGATGTCGTTGGTTGTAGCGTTGTGCATCCGTGGCCTGCTGCCGTCGGATGTGCATACGGGCCAGTTGCCGGGCTTCCTCTGCGTGCCGGGTAAACTCCTCAGCGTCCGACGTGAGCTCCTGGTCGTCAGGGGCGCACGGAAGCATGGCGTCGAGCATTGTCTGTACGTCACGCCCGTAGACGAGGCGAAACGGCGTAAAGCGAGTCGTTTCCTGAAGCGCCGTGTTATAGGCAAACGTCACGTATGGGAGGATCTCGTCCCAGGTCTTGTGCTGTACATCGACGTACATGGCGAGCATGTCCGCTAAGGTTTTGTTGAGGCGCTCCGTGAGCCCGTTTGACTGCGGGTGGTATGCAGTAGTCTTGCGGTGGGTCGTGTGACTCAGCTGGAACATCTCGTGCAAGAGCTGTGCAGTAAACGCAGTGCCTCTGTCGGTGATTACGGAAGACGGGGCGCCGTGTCGTAAAACGATGTGGTGTATGAAGAAATGCGCGATTTCCGAGGATGTACTGCGCGGCACCGCCTTGGTTTCCGCATAGCGCGTCAAATAATCAGTCGCAACTATAATCCACTTATTGCCAGATGCTGATACAGGAAATGGGCCCAGAAGATCAATGCCGACTTGGTCAAAAGGTGTGCGAGGTGGTTCAATTGGATGGAGCAAACCTGCAGGCTTTAGCGGTGGCGACTTACGACGCTGGCACTCACGGCAACCTCTGACGTAGCGATGGATGGTCGCTGCAAGTTTAGGCCAATAATAGGCCTGACGCACTCGGGCGAGCGTGCGTGCAAATCCCAAGTGGCCAGATGTGGGCTCATCATGACACGCTGAAAGGATGTCGTCGCGGAGGTCTGATGGCACGACTAGGAGGTAGGTCCGGTCACCGTTACGTGAGTTTTTCTTGTAGAGTACGCCATTGCGAATACAAAAAGAGGACAGGTGGCGGGAAAAGGGTCGAGGTACGTTGGAAGCATGGCCCTCTAGGTGATCCATGACAGACCGCAGGTCAGCGTCAGCACGCTGCCTTGCCACCAAGTCCGAACTGCTGACCACACCTAGGAAACGATGGTCGTCCTCTGCACTGTCATCAGCTTGCTCAACGGGTGCGCGCGAGAGCGTGTCGGCATCTTCGTGTTTACGTGCGGACTTATAGACAATTGTATAATCAAATTCCTGAAGGCGAAGGCTCCAGCGTGCCAGGCGGCCTGATGGGTCCCGGAGATTGGTCAGCCAGCACAAGGAATGGTGGTCTGTGACGACTTTGAAAGGGCGACCGTAGATATAGGGCCGAAATTTCATCGTGGCCCAGATGACGGCGAGGCACTCCTTTTCTGAGGTGGAATAGTTGATTTCGGTGCGCGAGAGTGTGCGACTCGCATACGCGATCACACGTTCCACGCCTTCTTGATGCTGAACGAGGACGGCACCAAGCCCAATATTGCTAGCGTCGGTGTGTATCTCGGTAGCAGCCTCCTCATCAAAGTGAGCAAGCACAGGGGTAGTGTGCAGCCGTTGTCGCAGCTCTGTGAAAGCAGCCTCTTGCGCGGCAGTCCAGACGAACGGTGTATCTTCACGCGTTAAGCGGGTCAAAGTTTCAGCGATGTTGGAGAAGTCTGCGATAAAACGGCGGTAGTAGGCGCACAAACCCAAGAAGCGCTTGAGCGCTCTCTTTGTAGTAGGACGGGGAAACTCGGCTACGGCGGCAGTTTTCTCGGGGTCGGGTTTTACACCGTCGGCGCTGACAACATGGCCAAGAAACTTGAGCTCTTTGTAGCCAAAGTGGCACTTCTCGGGTTTAAGTGTCAAGTCGGCCAACCGCAGGGCATCCAGCACGGTCCGCAGTCGTTCAAGGTGTTGGTCGAAGGTTTCTGAAAACACCACCACGTCATCTAGATAAACTAAACAGGTTTGCCATTTGAGGCCAGCCAGGACAGTGTCCATCATGCGCTGAAACGTCGCAGGCGCTGAACAAAGGCCGAAGGGCAACACCTTAAATTCATATAGGCCGTCGGGTGTGATGAAGGCAGTTTTTTCGCGGTCACGTTCATCAACCTCAATCTGCCAATATCCGCTCTTTAGGTCGATCGATGAAAAATACTTGGCGCGGCGAAGTCTGTCGAGTGAGTCGTCGATGCGAGGCAGCGGGTAGACGTCCTTTTTCGTTATGGCGTTCAGCTTACGGTAATCGACGCAAAAGCGCAAAGTCCCATCCTTCTTCTTTACCAGAACAACAGGCGACGACCACGGGCTCTTAGAAGGCTGTATTATGCCGTCTGTAAGCATCTCCTTCACCTGCGTTTGGATGGTGTCGCGTTCCTTCTGGGAAATGCGGTACGGCTGCTGTCGTATGGGGCGAGCATCATCGGAAGTGATGATTCGATGCTTTGTGACCGCCGTTTGCCGCACTTTCGAGGAGGATGCGAAGCAGGTTTGGTATTGAAGAAGTAGGGCGCGTAGGTCGCGCTGTTGAGTCGCGGATAGCCCGGAGCTAATATCGATGCGATCCAGGGACGTCTCCGGTTGTACCATGCCCTCGGACGCAAAACACTCAGTAACATCTGCCAATTGGTCGGCCCACGCTATGGCAGTAGCTCGGAAAAGGCGACGAGGTTCGTTGGTAAAATTAGTAATCAGGAGCTCCGACCGACCGTTATGGAGGTGGACAAGGCTTCGGGCCGAGCAAATGCCGTGTGTCAGTAGCAAGGAAAGGTTGCCCTCGGCGACTGCAGGTCCATCACGTAGCCTATCATCGCATTCAACTCTTGCAAAAACACTGGCGCGCGGCGGGATCAAAACACTCTCAGTGGAAATACGAAGGGCGGAGCTGCGTTGACGAACATCGGAGGTGTCGTCGGCTTTCGCTCTAGAAAACGCAACGGTTCTGTTCCGCAGGTCGATAACGGCACCATTCTCACGGAGAAAATCTACGCCCAAAATCAGGTCACGAGAACAGTCGCGGAGCACCAGGCAGCTCACTACGAACGTCGAATCGATGATCTGGACCCTAGCCGTGCACTGTCCAACCGGAGTAATGATATGGCCCCCCGCCGTCCGGATCTGCATGCCAGAGCAGGGAGTCGTGACTTTCTTCAGAAGCGCTGCCAATTTGCCACTAATAATTGAAAACTCTGCTCCTGTGTCCACGAACGCGCTAATGCTGTGACCGTCGAGAAGCACGGGTATGTCGAGTGAGAATCGCTCCTTTAGATCACCGGCTGTCGTCGACGTCGACAAAGCTGTATCATCGAATGTCGGGGTCGTCAGGGGGTCCTTACAGCATCGATATCCAGCGACCACGCCCCCGGAGGTCGCTGTCTTCAGTTTTCCCGGCGAGGACTGGGCGAGCGGTCCGCTGTCGCTCGCGAAAAGTTCTGCGGATTCGGTGAAAATGATGACCGGCGAGGGGACGGCGATCGGGACTGACGGCGCGCCGTGGACCACAGGGGTTGCTGCGTTACGTACTCCTCAATCGCAGGGGGCCGTTGACCAAATCGGGGTCTTGGCGCATCGGGGGAAAAACCCTGCAGGCCAAGTTCACGATATGGGCACCGCCGGAACAGGTGACCGGGCTCCCCACAATGGAAACACAAACGTCGTCGGTCTGGGCCACGCCAGACGTCCGCTCTGCGCAGGGATCGTCGGTCACTCGGGATGTGCTGCACTGGCTGCACGGAGGGTAGCGGGACGTCGTGATGGGCTTGAACAAACGCCGTTGCATTTGGGGGAGGGCGTCGTAAAGCGTCAGCATACGTCGGGCGGCAGTAGTCCGTCTGGATAGGCTGTGTAAATGCCGCTGGAGTCGGGGCAGGGCGTCGCAGAGCTTCAGCGTACGTCGGGCGGTAGTAATCTGGCTGTACTGGCTGTGGTTCGCCGCGTAGTAACTGTGGCCTGACAGCCTGCTGCACCTCGTCGCGGATAACGCCCATAAAGGAGCTGGCCGTGGTCTGCGACGTACCACAGATCTTCTGCAGCTCCTCACGGACGACAGTGCGGATTATGTCACGGAGGAAGTCGGTATTGGTGTTGAACGCCGGGAGAGGCTCCGTTATAGAAGCAGCAAGGACTGGCCGGTTGTGCGCGGTGGAACGCTGCCGGAGAACCTGCTCCATCGTGACAGCCTCTGCTAGAAACTCGGCAACAGTGCTTGGGGGGCTGCGCACGAGGCCAGCGAAAAGCTGTTCTTTCACACCACGCATTAGGTGGCGCAGCTTTTTGGCTTCCGACATGGCTGGGTCAGCCCGCCGGAAGAGACGCGTCATGTCTTCGACGTACATGGTAACCGTTTCATTGGGCATCTGCATGCGGGACTGTAGGGCGCGTTCAGCTCGCTCCCGACGATCAGCGCTGACATACGTGGCGAGCAATTGACGTCGGAACTCATGCCATGACAAAAGAGCGTCCTCACGGTTTTCGTACCACGTCCGAGCACCGTCCTCCAAGCTGAAGAAAACGTTCCTCAGTTTGGCGGCGTCATCCCGCTGGTTAAATGCGGCGACCCGTTCAAACTGGAGGAGCCAATCTTCTATGTCCTCCAGCTGAGTCCCGTAAAAGGATTTTGGTAGCCGTGGGTTTTGGAGGGTGTAGTACGCGGCGCCTTGCATGACTGGTTGAGGGGCAGGCGCCGAGGTAGTCTCCAACAGCCTATGCTCAGGGGGCAGTCCTAGATTGCCGCGACTGACCCGATGCACTGGCGTGTCGATAGGGAGAGGTCTGGGGTCCTCGGTGTTAGGAGGGGTGTACGACATATTCCAGGGCGATGTACCCAGCGCACTCCACCAGAAATGTCACGGATGGGTCCTTAATCACACAGGCTAGGCGCAAGCCGCCAACAGAGAAGCAGAGTCCCAGCTCCGAGAGCACGCGAGTTCCTCACTTCTTCGTCCTTTTGGCGCCGCCCGGGGACACCTGGCGGCAATATAAACATGCATACATGCATGTATACATACATGCATACACACATACATATATACATACATACATACATACATACACACACACATACACAAACATATAAACATGCATACATGCATGTATACATACATACATACATACATACATACATACATACATACATACATACATACATACATACATACATACATACATACATACATACATACATACATACATACATACATACATACATACATACATACATACATACATACATACATACATACATACATACATACATACATACGTACGTACATACATACATACATACATACATACATACATACATACATACATACTTACATACATATATACATACATACATGCCTGCATACATAATCAATGCATAAGTTGGCGCTATACTTCCTGCCAAAAGAGAAATTTCCGTCGCTTCCTTCTCTGTTGGGATATTTGGTAGGCTGCAGGCACTATCGTTCAACTAGAGGAAGTGTTTTTCTCAGAGAATACATGCATTCTGTCCCAAAGAAAAGGCATGCCTCCATGCTTTACAGCGCTTTGGTTGTTCTACTCGTGTTGCACTCAAATCCTTGCGAGGGTGTCAGCGCACTCAAGGTGTACACACCCAAGGACCTCCCACGATGCCGCTTCCACGCACCCAAGTTTCCGAGCTCCAGGCCACGTGAAAGATTCGTGAGTACGATGAGCCTTTAATAGATGTACTCGTTGAATAATGGAATAAAATTAAAGGGGAATTAACAAGAGCATTTTTATTAAGCAGGCAGTGTTGCAGATTACGCTAGCGGCTTGCAAGTAGAAACGTTTATAATACACGACGTTTCAACAGAGTGGGCTATATATGTTTTCTTTAAATTCTTAAAATTCACATTTCAGCATACAGAAGGTTTTATCTAATTGCAAGCACCCGGTTCCCCTTGAGAATTACCATCATTACTCCCAGCCGGCAAATCAAATAAGAATAGCTACTTTTTGAATGTTGATCCGGCAACTATTTCCGCAGACACGTGCGGTCCTCAGATTGGTGTCACTAGCAGCATTTTCAGTTCGTTCCTGACACATTGTGACGGCCGGCGGGCCACTTCGGGAATTCTCGTTCAGCAGATGTTAGCGGTACCGAATCCTAGACTACCAGAAAAATGCTTTAAGAAGTGCTCCCGTTAATTAACTTTCAATAAACGCACTTGTATAAGCTTAGGCCTGCGAAACCGCTGTGATGTGATTGTAAAATAAAAATATCGTTCATCTCCGCCTATATTTGACATGCAACTATGTCAAAATACTGTTTTTCAATGTAACAAACATTCTCGTCGCAAAAACACCGCACTTGACGTGGCTGAAGAAAAACTCCCGTCGGCATTCGCCGGTGCCTAAACATTACACATTTGATGTGACGACACGAACGAGCCCTGCGTACACTCGAACACCTCGGCAAAAGCACGGTTCTCGATCAGTGGCCAAATACACTTGTGGAGCGCGCTCACTGCTGTAGTGGTCGGCGACTCGCAGGCTGTGAGGCAGAAAAACAGGACGAACCGCCTCTGCACCGCTGTCAACGAATCAGATATGGAAGTCAGGCGCTCATGGGCACACAGGTGAGCGTCCACAGTACCGGCGATTCTTGGTGAAGCTCTGCGTTGGGGATCTTTCTGTGCGCTGACTTCCGGCGATATATTCATGCGCGACAACGATGCCGTCAAGGGCCACTACAGCGGTCGCGAGGCTCGGAGCCGCTGACGCGCTGACGGCCTCAAGGATGATCCTGACGTAGAGCTGCAAATCGGCCACGGCCGGGAACGACGTCTGCAGAGCGCTGCCCTTGAATGCGTACACCACTGCGGCTGCGCCGAGCCGCTGAGAGCGCAGCGTCAGAAATCCGTTGAGGCCGAACGTGAACGACGTCTCCGCGCCCACCTTCATGGCATCGTGTGTCGTCCTGCTGTCGGTTATTCTTCTCACGAGAAACTTGTGCAAGAAGAAGAGCATGTCTTCCTCCAGAGTGAGCGCCCTGCTCTCCATGGCAGCCAGGCATTGCGAGTACAGGCCACCACCGGCCCGCAGGCCACCAGCGAGCCCCGCTCCCGCGCCGTTGGCGCTGGGACTATAGAAGATGGCGCGCATCTGGACCAGGTAGTTGTCCAGTGACTCCTGGAGGAATCCCAGGTGCTCCCAGTTCCAGGTCCACCGACTGCACACGTGTTCGTAGAGGTCGTCGCAGAGTTTTACGGTGTGGTTCAGAAGGCTTTCCAGAGCTTCGTACGGGTCGCTGCACGTCAGGCCCTCACAGCGACGGACCGTTACCGGCGGTTTGCCTGCCAACCTGGTCGCGAGGAGATATATGATACCGCACGCGAGCAATACGGCGACGACGGCTACAGGCAGCGTCGATTTGCACAATGCGTCGATTCCAGTGTCATAGCCACTGGCGATTTAACCTGCGCAGAAAAAAAAATTAGAACGGTTTTTGTTGAGAGCACTACGGATGGTTCACTGCGAAATTCTCAATGGTTTTGTGACGTTTACTTTATAAACAGTGCTCTTCGATCATCGCCGCTAGGTCTCGTCCTTATAATTCTTTTGTTCCCCATCCAAGGCAAGCTGTGTCTGTGCAACGCCATTAGACGTGATCATCCTCGACCTCATATTCGCCAATCTGCTGCATTCGGACTTTGTAAGAATGTACACCAGTTTCCCAAATGTTCTCATTCATATTAAATGGAGTGTGGAGAAAAACCTCGGCCATTCCGATTCCGACGGCTTCCAAATGCGCTTCGCTACTGCCGATAACGAGCTCGGTTTCTTTCGAGAGCACTAGTATAACCGAGTATAACCGACTAAACCCGCCCCGTGCCTTAGGGGCTTGAAACCTTCGCTGGTGAACACAAGGTAGCAAGTTGGAATCCCAGCTTCGGCGAAGGCATTTCGATGAAGGAAAGCAAAAACACTTGTTGTATGAGTTGTAAAAGAAGCTCCGAGGGTAGAAATGAACTGACAGCCCTCCATAAAGACGTCCCTCATAGCTAACGAGTAGCGCCGGAAAATTAAGTACCCTAAAACATTCCACAAGTATTTCCAAATAAACGATATGTGTTCAGAACACCTGTGTGCCTGCTGCCTTGCTGCTGCCACTACTATGCTACTATATTACATTAATTTACGACAATCAGCTTGGTTATTTACGATCTGGCCGTTTATAAAGCCCATTTGAAATCATCACAGATGCATAAAAAACAAGTAGGGATTTAACGTATTTAATCCGAGTAGACATGCGAAAGCGGTTGTTCACTCCTGAATTGGCGGGGGAACTTGAGCTCCGTGTTAAGGGTACGACGTGACATCTTCAGTGGGTTAATGCCCATGTATGCAGAACTGGTAATTCTCTAATAACATCCTTAAATGCGGTGAGTCCTGATATACCACTACAAGCGCAGTGGCGCAGCGGTTAAGCGATATGCGCCACTGCACTGGCATGTGGAATAGCCACGGGCAAGAACTCTGCGACCCATGTTGGTCTTCCCGAGCAGCCTCTCGCGCAGCTGCCGCGAAGCTCCTCCGAAGTTACCCAAGCTTACCCGAGTTACTACCAGAGTTTACCCGAGTAACTCGGGTAATCTCGGGTAATCTCGGGCTGCTTTGCAATGGCACAAGATCATACGTACGGCGACAAGATCCTTGGTCGGTGTTGTAAATGGTATGAGTGCTTTCGTACTAAAAATAATAGCGCAATAGATTAATTAATTGTTCAGTAGCGTAATTGGTTGAATCTCATATATTTAGAAGGTTGTTCTGTACTTTACATTCATAGATATATGATAGTCCTCATACCCCTCCTGGCACAATGATGCAGTGGCTAAGCGAGGCACCAGTGCCCTGCGATGGAAGGTGCTCCCAGTGGTGGAACTGGTGCGGCCCAGGTGGCTCTTCCCGAGCGACCAATCATTAATTGTCACGGGCCAGGGTAATCAGTTTTCTCACTATCCGGTGGGCAGGTTGTGGTCACGCCACAAGGTCACGTGACCTAGGCGGCCCACCTGGCTGCTAGGTTGCTCTCTGCGGACCACCTGCCAAAGCTATGGCCGTGATTTTCCGCTCACAACGCCGACGTCGGATTTTCTGGAGATTGGGGCCTTCAACGCTATCGCGCTAAAAATTGTGACTGCACGGCGTCACTTACATCAGAGTTGAAATCCAAAAGAAGAAATGGCGATACGTAAGGCATGTATTGGGAAGACAAAAGTAAGTTCAGCCGTCGCAGGGGGCGTCATAGTGTTAGGTGGGCGGATGCGATCAAGACATCTGAAGGAATAAGGTGGCCGTAGCTGGCACATCGCAGGGTTAATTGAAGGGACATGGAAGATGGCTTTGTCCTGGAGTGGACGTAGTTCGGTGTGGTGCTTATGATGCTGAAAGTGTCAAAACAACCGATGGAGTATATTCCCTTCAGCGTCATCGCAAGCTCATTATTTGTTTTGTTTTGGTTTTATCTTATTGGTTAATGAAACGCATTTTTCCGTCTGCCGTAGTTGTAAGCATTGCCACGAAGGCTAAAACAATGTGCGCAGTTGTGATCACACAGAACGTTTCAGAAATAAATGAGGCAAAAGTGGCTCTAAAGAGTAAATAACGAGGTTGTCTTGGAGAAAGACACGCTGCGAAGAAAATTTATAAAATCTGATTAATCTTCACTTGGGCTAAGAAGAAAGGTCATGGGCCAGTTTACAACTGCAGCAGGGCTATTGGCAATTGGTAGCATTATTATTTAAAGCTAGTATTTCAACGAGAGCATAATTGTATAATTGTCACGCACTGACCAGCATGACAAATTAAGCTCCTACTGAAACCATCAGTAAGTTAGAAACAACTAATCTCCGAGCACTGATCCTAGCGGAGTGTGGCCCTGGTTTTAAAAAGATACCCACTACAATGCTCGAAGAAACTCACACTTCGTTAACTATTAAGATGCGGACAACTCACGACAAGTGCACCGTCTCCACCATCTGCTTCCACGTGCCTTGCTCATCTTTCCGGCGCATATAGAGGTTTTGTTTAAGCTCTTATCGTGGGCATTCCATTGTACCGCTGATACAAGTAGAGAACAAAAGGCGACGCTTGTCTGCAAGGGGACAAAGGAGACAAAGCTTAATTGAGGTACGCCGGCGGCTGTTCATAGAACGGTGGTGTGTCTAAAGAGCAGGCTCTGCTCAGCATGCACATATATGGGCGGAGCAGTGATGAAACAAGTGCACATAAACGTTGACAAATCCGCCACGTTTGAAACAGCCTTCATGTTGGAGGGTATCAGCAATCTCGTGGACTAGCCGACTCAAATTCTGCGTTGGACATCTATGTCCTGATACCTTCTTATAAGAAGCTATTAGTTCAGGTCTCATAGCATTAATCAGTAGTGAGCTCTTGTAACCTTGCAGCCGCACTTTCAGTGGCTACTGTGAATATGATCATGAGGAAAAAATGTTTCGAAGAGGCTTCTCCTCCCCCAAAGCATCAAGCGAGAGCGATAAGGGTGCCTGACCTCACGATCTCGGGAGCGGGAGAGCACACACATCGAATGCCCACCTAGGCCACGTCATACAAGGATGCGCACCTTCCGGAGAGCCCGTACTGAGCCTCTTTTCTGCGTTAGGCCTAAAACTCACCATGGCGACGTTGCACAGCTAACGCCTCATAGTTAACGGATGGCTGAGTAATCTTCCGGATGCACTCGTGCCGCCTTCCCAGTACGCGGAGAGACTGCCAGGTAGAACAGCCCACGTCACCCCGAAGTGGCGTATTCTGTTCGATACATAACGGAACGTGTGCAACACCGCAACGGCGATCAGAACAGGGCTTGCACAGTGTTCCTGAGACGAGGTGCGCGAGGGCTGGCTCCAAATCTTCGGCACCTGTTTCCCCCGCCGGTGACAGAAGCGAGTCAGGCGTTCGCCAGGCCTGCTTTGCTTCTTCTTCATCCTCTTAAGACATGGCTTCTCCGGGCGTAGCTTCTTCTTCGTCTTCAATATTTCACCTGCGCTCTGGAGGCTTGAGCGTGCACGCATCTTTAATCACTGGCTATCATTGGGGGAAAATAAGGTTGAAGTTCTGCCTTTAACACGATCGCGTTAAGAGTATCCCGCTGTGTGGGCATGTGCCATTTTACGAGGATAACAATTGCACAACAACAACAAAAAAACAACAACAAAAACAACGTGTTCCGTTCAGCGGCAACCTTGGCGCAGAGAAGTAGCTCAACTACCATCTAGCTCACACGATCTTGTGACGTCATCGCAACCTGCCCATCGGACTGGGAACAAACTGCCCACTTGGTCGAGAGAAATTGCTTGGGAAAAGCAACCTGGGTCTCATACCCCTCATTGATGGCTCCGTTTGAAACAGCCACTCGCCGGGGCAGTGGCACATCGCTTAACAGCTGCACCACTTCACGGGAAGTTGTATGAACACTCTCCGCGACGTATGATTCTATAGAATGACCACTTCCACATATGTGGGTATGTAGACAGAACTCCTAGGCGACAGAGAAGGAGTATTTGCGCGGGAGGGTTCTCTTTTGCTATTGCATCCTACATTTAAGTGCAGGTTAAACGTTATGTGATGGTGGAAGAAAGAACGGTGTTAGTGTCTGCGAAGTGGCCCGCAAAGAGGACCCCAGACTCCTGAAGGAACCAATTAAGGCTATCGCCCCATACCCTTAAGGGAGAGCTTATGTTTCTTCTCAAGTTTTAATTGCTCCACGCTTGGAAACACTGCAGACAAGGGAATGGTGAAACCGACACGGGAAGTGAATTATTTGCTGAGTAGCTGGAAAATGAAAGCACAAAACTTTCGTAGTAAGTGTAAATCAAAGGGCATATGGATGCACGCGCGTTCGGCGGAGCATGGGGGCAACGGCGAAGCAGCGCACTGCTAGGTTTCGCAACAAGAGGATCGTCCATTCATTACTACTCGTCTGCTTTTTCTTGTTGCTAAAAATCCTGCTTTTTGTTTTAGTGGCATTGAGTCTCATTCCCCATCTGATGCACCAAGACTGAATAGCCAATACAGATTCATTTAGTTTAATCTGACCTTCTATGAATTTATTACCTTATATACTACGCAGTCGTCCGCGAAGAGTCGAATTTCTACCCCAGAGTGAATGCATGATTAGATATCATTGATATAAATTAAGAACATTAAGGGGGCGAGGACTGAATTCTGTGGTACTCCTTAGTAGACATCCAAGTTATCAGACTAAATTAAGAACAATAACGGGGCGAGGAATGAATTCTGTGGTACTCCTTAGTAGACATCCAAGTTATCAGACTGCCATTTTATTCAAGCTAAGCAGTAAAGGAATGGGCTGAAATTAAATGTGCTATGTCACGAACACTATCGATAACGCAGCACTTTCAAAAACGGGTCAACGTCGTCATTGCAGATTCAACCACCATGCGACATTGCTCTGCACACTTTAAAGAATTGAAATAAGCCATGTTATTGCAGCGTTAGAATGTGTGCAGGAAAAGTGTGGTCGTGACCACACAACAAACGTAAAGGGTAAGTGCGCCAGCAAAATTAGCTGATCACTGAGGAACGTGCATATATGCATCTATGTGTGAGCAAATAAATTTAGGCACGTGGAAAATGCGAGTAGGATAAAGGAGACCTGAAAAGCGTTATACACTGGCGGCATATAGGTACACCATCGCTGTCACTCAGCAGGCAAGTAATCAAGTCCGTAACAGGCAGTCACAGGGAAATTAAGGTAGCAGATGGATACGCGCAGATGACATCACCTGCTCAAGGCTTCGAGAATGTCTCGTTACCTCTTTCCCAACCGCGAAAAAGATTGCCGATTTTGAGTGTATTAAACTGAAAATTGTTTCTTCAAGAAGTGACAAATGCACTGCGCATTGTAATAAGTGAAACTGTAGCTTATGAACTATATTTCCGAAGGAAAAAAAGTCAAAACGTTTCACAATTTCTTTAGTTAAATATGCTGGTAATAGAAAAATGATTACAAGCGAAATAAAAATAAGCCGCTGTACTTGACCAGAAATTGATTACGTAAAATTTAGAAGGTACAACACGTTGTGCAGGTTCTTACCTACTATTCTCGCGATTTATCAGAGTACATAATACACTGCTCGTGCTGTGGCCTTTCAAGTTAGGCAATATGACTGATGTGCCTTGAGAAGACAGTCGTGCAAGGACATGAAGAGAAGGTGAGGAATGTGCTGCACCATGCATTCACGTGGGGTTTCACTGAGGTTGCTCAATTTTTATTTATAAACCGCTGGAGAAAAGCATGGATGAATTTTTCTCCTGTCTGGGTCTGCACCTAACCCTGGGCAATCCCCGCCATGGGTATGTGCCATCGCTTCAGAGGCAACAACAACTAATGAACGGGCGATCCTCTTGCGATACGCTGCCGCCATCTTCTAAACGCGCTTGCACGAACACCCCCCTCATCGGCAGCTACAAGAGAAGTATCGACCTTTTATTTTGTTGCGAAAGCAACACTACGCGAGTCGCTGAGATATTTCGCGGAGCTGACGAAAGGCCATACTGCGCATGCGCGAGGAGCAGTGACGTCACTTGGCGCACAGCTGGCGCGCCGCCGCCGTCGCTGCGCGGGGCTAAGAGGTGTTGCAGCCGCGCTCGCCAGTTGCGCATACGCACTAGCGGCGCATAGCTAGCGTGCCGGGGCCGCCGCCGCTGCCACGCGCTCTCCATCGTCTCTTTCTCCCTCCTCGTTGCCTTCGCAATCCTCCAGATTTAACCAGAGCTAAACAACTGCCAATTTGTATAAACTATGAAAGGCCGTGGTAAGCCAAGAGAAACTAAGAAAGGCCAGGGTGAGCAAAGGTAAACAAAGCTAGCCACTACAAGCTTGGCCACAGCGAAACTAGGCTAGCCAGTGGTTGGAAACGATAGGTTTAACCAGAGCTGAACCACAACCAATTTTTTGAGCTACTGAGCAAAAAAGCGTATTTCCCCTGACCGTTTCACCTTTTTCTTTTTTCTAGTATTGCGAAGCGCATGGCAATAAAATAAGGCTTCAACCTTCTTTTCCTCGAACTATAGCTTGTGATCACAGGGCGCGCGCACGCTCGAGCCTCCAGCGCACAGGAGGAAGATTGGACACAGAGAAGAAGCTGCGCCCGGCGCAAGGCAGGCACAATGAACGCCCGCCTCGCTTCTGCCGCCAGCGGAGGAAGCAGGAGCCGAAGATTCGGAGCCAGCCCTGGGCACATCATCTCGGGTAAGCTGTGCAAGCCATATACTCTCGACGGAGGTGCGGAGTGGGAGACATCGCGTTATGTCATGAAGGGAAGGCGTCGCTGCAGGGCATCGTATAGTTCGGGTCTGTAACACCTTGCGTCCTCTCGAGTACTGGGAGTGCCGGCACGGGGGCACCTGGAGAACTACTTAGGAGTCTATTAACTAGTAGGCGTCAGCTGCACGCGTCATCATGGTGGGCCTTAGTCCTAACGCAGACAACGCATTCGGAGTTGGGCTCTGGAAAGTGTGCCACCTTGCCTGTTGTGGCCTCGGCGACCCTTAGTGTGTGATAGGATAGGAAAGACTTTTATTGCTTTAGAACGGTCTTGTGCTTTTAGCAGATGAGAAAGAAGAGGTCCATCTTCCCTCTGTGGGGTTTAAAATGGGTGAGATAAATACGTATTCCCCGTTTAAGCGCGGCTGACTCAGTTCAAAAGCGCGCTGACCCCACCCCGTGGTCGCGTACGCTACCGAGCGCACGCCGACCACGGCGGGCCTTGCTCTACGGGAACAAAGGAACGACACACTGGCTGACACAAACAAGGCATTTATTGCTATAACAACAATAACGCCAGCTAGCAACAAAATACACTGAGGAATCGAGGAAGTCCGACTCACCAGCACGGCTACGAGCGAACGTTCGCCCACGCTAGGGCAAAGGGATAAACTCCGAGGCCGAGCGGGACGGGCTCTGCGGGAGCAAGTTCCAACCAAGAGGCGCCCGTCGACGAAGAGCGAAACGTCCGGTCGCTTCCCGATCCCAGGGAGAAGAGAACCAGCTATCCCTCGCGCGCGCGCAGCAAAACGCCATCCGTGGCGCTGGTGTCGCTGCGACGCGAGCGCCCTCCCCTGTTAGTTAAAAGTAACCGAACCGAGAGGAGTGCTTTTCGAGGGGGGGGGGGGGGGGGGGGGCAGCTAACAACAGTGGGGTGCAATGCGGGAAAGTGAACGCAGGGGACAAAGGCGTCCCCACACCTCTTCTTACAGGGTCAGTGCCGCTATTCCAGGGCACCGCTGAGCTTCGCTGCTCGTTGGGCTTTCGGGATGAGACCTTGTTGGCAACCCAGATCGCCGCTGGAGAGCCGGCTCTTTCACTGTTCCGCACTCGGTTCTTTACGAAAGCTGTCGATGTCCCAATATTGCGTCTGGTAAATATTGCGAAGGATATGCAGGTTCGGGAATGTTCCTGTCTGAAATCTTCGCCAGTACACTGCCTCTAGTTGATTTTGATCACGATGAGGCGGCGGATAGCGGATCCGTACCCCCTTATAGTAGCTGAGAATGTCTGAGGACGTAGGGCCGACTCGGTCGGGTAGATCGTCCGACTGGGAGGAAGCTCGGCTCGTATACCCTCGAACTACCTCGTCGGCGCGTTCGTTTCCCGCTATGTCGGTGTGTCCTGGCACCCAGTAAATGCTGTGTGTGACTTGCGGTGGGGTCGCGCTCTGGAGGAGCCGGTGCGCGGCGCGACCTATGCGGCCGTATATGTAGTTACGGCACGCTTCTCTCGAGTCTGTAAGGATGGTAAGGGACCTGTTGCTTCGATAACCGGCTACCGCCGCTAGAGCAACGGCCAGCTCTGTGTGGGCTCTCTCGCTCCCGGGATTATGAGGTGAGGCACGGGAGTATCCCTATCGCTCTCGATTCTTTCCCATGCGGGCGCAAAAACCGCCTCGAAGTAAATTTTAAAGCGAACGAATTTAATGCCTCATCGTTGTCGACAGAAGGTTGTCAGCAGAAGCTTGTCACCAGAGGTGTCACGCTTGTGACGGGTCTCCACCGAGATATGCGAGACAGTTGCTGCGTAATTTCCTTTCCTCAAATACAATTTTCGCTTTCTTCATTGCGGCCCGGGTTTCTCTACTGCGCCATTTCCTTTCATCAAAAAGCGTTGCGTTCAAAGGGCAAGGCATCGCGCCAAACCGATGGTGGCGTTCCGTGGACTCCCTGGCAGCGCTACAACACGCTGTCGCGTTCCACTGCTAAAGTCGAAGCTTAAGCGTCATTAACTAGTAGTTAATTACTATTTAGTCATTAATCAGTAATTGGTCGCGTAATTTCTCATTGCTTAGTATTTAGTCATTCATTATGTGTGACGTCATCAAGTCGTGACATCACCAGTGCCCCAGAGGCAGTCAGTGCGGAAAACGCTTTCGCCTCTATACGCACCTTAGACAGTCAAAGTGCCCCCTGAATTTTTTTACTCACGATTTTGTTCACTGCGGCCGTTGAAAGTGCAGCTGAAAGGTACTGTCGGGAACGAAATCTCAGGGTAACGACTTCTGGAATCGAAGCCGGTAGCGGCGGCTGGAGACTACACTCGTGGAGGTCAAAGTAAAAATTTAGTCCTTTCACTTCCACAAGTGTGCTCGCACGGCGGCGGTTCCCAATAGAGCTAAGGTTACGGGGCACGCTTTCCACAGAGTTTTGTCCACGAATGTACAAGTGCTTCTTTTCAGCTGTACGGCTCTACCCATTCATGCTATGAAACCTGTCTGTATCAACTCTAAAAAGTAATAAATGGTTCTTGCATGAAGGTATCGGCACGTAGAATATATGATTTGAACGGCGTAAAATGTATGATATATACGATTTGAAACGGCTTTGTAAGCTACCAACTCAAAAATTCAGGGGGGCACGTTGTTGACCTACAGCGCGGAGAGGAGAAAGCCTTAAGCGCGGTGTTGCTGCTAGTGTCACTGAAGTATAGTTACGATGTTAAGCTTCGCCTCTAAGAGTGGAACGCGACAGCGTCTTGCAACACTACCAGAGAGTCCACAGAACGCCATTGCCCGTTCGGCTCTACGTCTTGATTGTAGGTAAATTAGTTTTTGAGGAAAGGAAATGTATTTGTCTCGCATATCTCAGTGGACACCTGAACCTCGCCATAAGAGAAGGGAGGAAGATGGGAGTGAACGAAGACACCGTATTCACTAGACGCGCCTTTATTCATTCTGAACCATTGAGCTGGCATGGCGGAGTGGTTACCATGCTCGTCTCGCACTCCGGACACCCTGGTTCGATTCCCGAACTCGACGAAATTCCTTCTCGGTTTTATTTATCTGGTCTGACAAGAAGGCTTAGGCTAATTCGTTAAGCAGTGAACTAAAGTCAGTTCCACTTAGTTGGAGCATCACTATACGATCGCTTTAATTCGTTGCATGGTTACTAGCCAAAGTTGAATGGGCCCCGTTTGAAATTCGCGCACTGTGACGTCACGACAATTTCGACCTATTGAAAAGCGTGACATTTCTGTCGACAACTCTTGCTTACAATGAGGAAGCATTAAAGGCTTCCGCCTTAAAATAACCGAGGTGACTGTTACAGATTAACGCAGTGTAGTAACGTAGCAGTGATGGCAGCGTGGCAGTTGCGCACGCAGATACACTGAAAAGCGAGCTGTTTATTCCGTGATATTGGAAGTGACTATGAGGGACGCCGTTGTGGCGTTCTTTATAGTGCGCTGAAAACGCAGAATGGCTGCTTTGGCTGTCTTATATCGAATTGTGGCCATCGCAGCAGGGATTCGATCCCGTGGCCTCGAACTCAAGAGGGAAAAGTCATAGCCTCTGAGTGTCCGCGGTAGGTTTCGTCGCCGATACTAGTGTCTCCGAAAGAAAAAGACCTCGGAGGCGGCAGTAGCGATGCGCACTTGGAAGCCATCGAAATGAGCGAGTTTTTTGGCCAAGCTTTTAGAGACATGACTCAGAACGTCTGGATAATCGGCGTATTTTTTCTTGAAAAGTCCTGAATGGTGCAGAATTATAGTAGCAGTACAAGACCTTTATTAGGCCATAATTTACAGGCCGAGCATGTCGACCGCCTGGGCGACCAGAAGTCGCTGTTTTTCCTCGCCTTCAGCGCCAAGCCAGTCGAGCCAGGTGGTGATGGATAAAGAAGGTGCGGGGTAGGAACCCGACTGCTGAGCAGCCGGGCAATAGAAGAGGCAATAGGCCAAGTCCGCATATATACAGGGGCAGTTGGGACAGGAAGGTCCGATCGATAGCGATAGAGAAAGAGGCGAGACGGGGGGATAACTGCATTAATTTGGATGTGTCGAAGAAGGCGAGCCTCCGGCACCGTGAGTGGTGGATGAGGGGGAGGGTAAAGGCGTTCGTCTAGACGGAGCTCGAGGTAGACCTTTTTTATGGTGTGGCGAAGAGTGAGTCTCCCACCGTCCTCCGGGGGCTTGGGCAGGGGATCAACGGTGCTCGGAAAAGTGTGTCGCGGGCGAGCTGATGGGCCAGCTCATTGCCGTGTCAATCCCTGAATGCCCAGGGACCCAGCGGAAGAAAACGATGGAAGGCTGCAATGCGGAGACCGCTCGTTCGACCTCCTGTTGGGGAGAAGGGGTTATGGTGCGTTTCTGTATGTGGTGTATAGCGGCTTGTGAGTCTGAGTAGACTGTGTACTCTTGAAGAGAGGGAAGGAGAGAAAATGACTGGAGGTCATGCGCAATGGCGAGGACCTCGAGGGACAGTGCATCCGGAGGGTGTAGATACGGCCCGCTGGTGTGGGTTTCATGAGCGCGGAGGTGGGGATGGTACAGGGCGTAGCCGCAGGAACCTCCAGGAGCGACGAAGGAGGCATCCGTGTAGGCTACACCCTGTGTATCAAAGAGAGGTGAGTGGTGCTGCGCGGCCGCATGACGACGGCCGGCGTGCAGGACGGAGGACATGTTGGTCGGGAGGGCGAGGATACGAAGATTGGGAGCCGGCGTTGGAATAGGAGAGGTAAAAGGGGCGATGGGAATGGGCGAGATACCCGCTTGAGTCAGTAACCACTGACCCTGACGGGTTAGGGAAAGCCGGGCGAGCTGCGAGTCACGATGGAGAGAGAGAAGAGAACGGAGAGGATGAAAGTGACCTGTGGCAAAGATCTTAGCGGTAGAGGTAGTGATAGGGAGGTTGAGAGCTGCCTTGTAGAGGCCCACAAGGGCAGTCTCGAGAGTGTTAAGTTGAGTCAGTCTGATTAAAGGAAATGTAGGGTGCAAAGTACAAGACCTTGTTGAGGGCCAGCGCTTGGGCAACTCGGCGCGCATGAGCCTCGTGGAGACCTGAGCGACGAGTGACCACGCGCCGCAGGAGGTGAGTTACCGAGTGGCAGGTGGTGACAGCGTGGGTGAGGGCTTGCACTTCTTGGCCGCATGCAAAGGGAAGCCAAGAACTTTGCACTGCGTGACAGGACTGGGAGAGCCAGAAAGGGGGAGAGAGACGAAGTGGTTGTGTGAGTGCTGCGCTGGTGTGAGCAATAATTGAGAAGGAGAAGTTCGGATTTTTCAGGAGCACGAGAGAGGCCAGCGGTGGTGAGAAACGAGTCAATGAGATCAAGGCCACGTTGCACGGCTCTCCCTGTCCTGTACGTGACAGGGAGAGCTCGACGAACGCCAGAAAGTGCTGTCATCGGCGTAAAATATATGATGCAGGTCGGGAATTTAAGCTAGCTGGGAGGCGAGAGGGGCCGTAGTAAGATTGAAAAGGGTAGGAGAGAGAACAGCACCTTGAGGAGTGCCACGGGTGAGGTGGTGGGGGTCGGACAGATGGGTGTCTACTCGAAAGCGAGCCACACGTTTAGAGAGGAATTAACGGCTGTAAGAGTACATGCGGGGGCCACAGTCTAGGGAGTCGAGTTGGGAAAGGATGTGGTCGTGGCAAATACTGTCGAAGGCCTTGCGAATATCGACGGTCACAAGTGCGTGAATTTGAGGGGGGCTAGGTGACAGAAAGGTGCGCTGGAGAATCAGAAACGTGTCCTGTGCACAGACGCGGCGTCGGAAGCCGATGAGAGAAAGGGGGAAGAACTCCCTCGCCTCGAGAAAATTATAGAGACGAGTCAGGGCCATTCGCTCAAGGGTCTTACCAACACACGATGTCACGGAGATTAGGCGGAGGTTAGAGAGAGAGGGAGGTTTGCCCGGTTTTGGAATCATAGAAATGAGGAAGGAGGTCCAGGAGCTCGGCAGGCAGCCGCTGTTCCAGGCCTCATTGTAGGTTTGAAGGAGGAATTCTTTGGCGCAGTCAAGAAGGTTGCGAAGTGGGGTATATGTAATGGCATCCTCACCGGGAGCCGAGCGCGTAGCATTAGCAGCCAGAGCCGATTCGAGCTCTTGGAGATTGAAGGTGTGGTCCAGATCGGGGCTAGGTCCGCCGGAGTACATCGGGTAGGAGGGTGTCAGAGGGGGAGGGAGATATAGAGAGGCGAGCTGATCAAAAACATCAGAGGGAGTCCCCTGAGTGAGGGCTTTAGCTATAGTGGGAGCAAGGGCAGGCTTAGTGCCAAGGAGGAATTTGAAGAGAGACCATGTGGATCGCGAATGCAAAGCAGAGTCAAGACGGTCACAAAGAGCACTCCAACGAGCGTGCTCGAGTGAGGCGCAGTGGGTGACGATCTCGGCCCGCAGAGGAGTGATCCGGGAGGATAGTTGGGCATTGTGGGGTTGGGAGCGAAAGGAGCGTTGAAGACGTTTACGGCGCTGCCATAAACGGAGAAAATGAGAATCTTTGTCTGGGATTGTGTGACGAGGGCGTACGCGACGGCTACTGGACGTGAGCGCTGCAGTGATGCGCGACGTCCAGTCGTCATAGGATTGAAAGAAGTCGGAGGCGAGATTAGTACGGATGGCGTGCCAGTCAGTGTGAATGACCTCATCACATGGAGGGATGTGGGAAAGAAAGGTGTGAATATGGACGAGAAAGTGGTCACTAAGAAGAAGAAGGCGCTCCGTGAGCCCGTTTGACTGCGGGTGGTATGCAGTAGTCTTGCGGTGGGTCGTGTGACTCAGCTGGAACACCTCGTGCAAGAGCTGTGCAGTAAACGCAGTGCCTCTGTCGGTGATTACGGAAGACGGGGCGCCGTGTCGTAAAACGATGTGGTGTATGAAGAAATGCGCGATTTCCGAGGATGTACTGCGCGGCACCGCCTTGGTTTCCGCATAGCGCGTCAAATAATCAGTCGCAACTATAATCCACTTATTGCCAGATGCTGATACAGGAAATGGGCCCAGAAGATCAATGCCGACTTGGTCAAAAGGTGTGCGAGGTGGTTCAATTGGATGGAGCAAACCTGCAGGCTTTAGCGGTGGCGACTTACGACGCTGGCACTCACGGCAACCTCTGACGTAGCGATGGATGGTCGCTGCAAGTTTAGGCCAATAATAGGCCTGACGCACTCGGGCGAGCGTGCGTGCAAATCCCAAGTGGCCAGATGTGGGCTCATCATGACACGCTGAAAGGATGTCGTCACGGAGGTCTGATGGCACGACTAGGAGGTAGGTCCGGTCACCGTTACGTGAGTTTTTCTTGTAGAGTACGCCATTGCGAATACAAAAAGAGGACAGGTGGCGGGAAAAGGGTCGAGGTACGTTGGAAGCATGGCCCTCTAGGTGATCCATGACAGACCGCAGTTCAGCGTCAGCACGCTGCCTTGCCACCAAGTCCGAACTGCTGACCACACCTAGGAAACGATGGTCGTCCTTTGCGCTGTCATCAGCTTGCTCAACGGGTGCGCGCGAGAGCGTGTCGCCATCTTCGTGTTTACGTCCGGACTTATAGACAATTGTATAATCAAATTCCTGAAGGCGAAGGCTCCAGCGTGCCAGGCGGCCTGATGGGTCCCGGAGATTGGTCAGCCAGCACAAGGAATGGTGGTCTGTGACGACTTTGAAAGGGCGACCGTAGATATAGGGCCGAAATTTCATCGTGGCCCAGATGACGGCGAGGCACTCCTTTTCTGAGGTGGAATAGTTGATTTCGGTGCGCGAGAGTGTGCGACTCGCATACGCGATCACACGTTCCACGCCGTCTTGATGCTGAACGAGGACGGCACCAAGCCCAATATTGCTAGCGTCGGTGTGTATCTCGGGGTCGGGTTTTACACCGTCGGCGCTCACAACATGGCCAAGAAACTTGAGCTCTTTGTAGCCAAAGTGGCACTTCTCGGGTTTAAGTGTCAAGTCGGCCAACCGCAGGGCATCCAGCACGGTCCGCAGTCGTTCAAGGTGTTGGTCGAAGGTTTCTGAAAACACCACCACGTCATCTAGATAAACTAAACAGGTTTGCCATTTGAGGCCAGCCAGGACAGTGTCCATCATGCGCTGAAACGTCGCAGGCGCTGAACAAAGGCCGAAGGGCAACACCTTAAATTCATATAGGCCGTCGGGTGTGATGAAGGCAGTTTTTTCGCGGTCACGTTCATCAACCTCAATCTGCCAATATCCGCTCTTTAGGTCGATCGATGAAAAATACTTGGCGCGGCGAAGTCTGTCGAGTGAGTCGTCGATGCGAGGCAGCGGGTAGACGTCCTTTTTCGTTATGGCGTTCAGCTTACGGTAATCGACGCAAAAGCGCAAAGTCCCATCCTTCTTCTTTACCAGAACAACAGGCGACGACCACGGGCTCTTAGAAGGCTGAATTATGCCGTCTGTAAGCATCTCCTTCACCTGCGTTTGGATGGCGTCGCGTTCCTTCGGGGAAATGCGGTACGGCTGCTGTCGTATGGGGCGAGCATCATCGGAAGTGATGATTCGATGCTTTGTGACCGTCGTTTGCCGCACTTTCGAGGAGGATGCGAAGCAGGTTTGGTATTGAAGCAGTAGGGCGCGTAGGTCGCGCTGTTGAGTCGCTGATAGCCCGGAGCTAATATCGATGCGATCCAGGGACGTCTCCGGTTGTACCATGCCCTCTGACGCAAAACACTCAGTAACAGCTGCCAATTGGTCGGCCCACGCTATGGCAGTAGCTCGGAAAAGGCGACGAGGTTCGTTGGTAAAATTAGTAATCAGGAGCTCCGACCGACCGTTATGGAGGTGGACAAGGCTTCGGGCCGAGCAAATGCCGTGTGTCAGTAGCAAGGAAAGGTTGCCCTCGGCGACTGCAGGTCCATCACGTAGCCTATCATCGCATTCAACTATTGCAAAAACACTGGCGCGCGGCGGGATCAAAACACTCTCAGTGGAAATACGAAGGGCGGAGCTGCGTTGACGAACATCGGAGGTGTCGTCGGCTTTCGCTCTAGAAAACGTAACGGTTCTGTTCCGCAGGTCGATAACGGCACCATTCTCACGGAGAAAATCTACGCCCAAAATCAGGTCACGAGAACAGTCGCGGAGCACCAGGCAGCTCACTACGAACGTCGAATCGATGATCTGGACCCTAGCCGTGCACTGTCCAAGCGGAGTAATGATATGGCCCCCCGCCGTCCGGATCTGCATGCCAGCGAAAGAAAAGTGAACCCCGAGAGAAAGTGAGGTCAGGTGTCGTGGGGCGCTGTGAGGCAGTGCCCGCTCGAGTAGGGGAGGCAGGATTATTAAGAAGGGTGAGGTGGCGTTCCTGGGCCAGACCGTGGAGGAGGCGGCCGGGTTTCAGGGTAGCCCCAGAGTGTATGAGGGGCATTGAAGTCACCACTAAAGATGAGATGAGAGTTAGAGGGAAGAGAGTGAAGGAACTTGCCCAGGGCAGAGAATAAAGAGGAGGTGAAGGCGGGGTTGTAGAAAGACAAAAGGGTGAGTGAGACGCGGGAAGAAGGGTGGTAATAGACCACACCAACCAAATAATTAAGGACGGTGGAGGGTATGTCAAGTAGCTCCACGAGCACGTCGCTGCGTACATATAGAAGCAAGTGGTGTGGACGTAGTGGCATGGTAGGCGCGGTAGCATGGGACAGTGCGGGCCGTCCGAGTCTCCTAGCGAAGGAGAAAATGGGGCAGGGAGGGGCGGGTGAGGAGATACTGGTGGAGGGGGGTCTTATTATGGCACAGATTTCGGCAGTTCCACTGCACAATCTCGAGGTCCTCGCCAAAAGCCATTACGATAGTGTGGATGTAGAGGCTCGTGAGGGTACGCGTTCCTTCTTTATGGCCGGGGGCAGTGACTCATGCAAGGAGTGGAGCGTAGTAGTGGAGGATTCCAATTACTTTCATTGTGCTTCGAGGGTGGAAAGAATTTGGAGAACCGATGTCTCTAGCTGAACCAAGCGAGTGTGGTGTGCCTGTGTGGTGGTTTCGACAAGATCAGCCAAAGGGGCGACCTGGGTGATGGAGGAGGGAGTGGTCAATGTGGCAAGGTGCTCATTTAGCTTTGTAACTGGGCCGCCGCGGTGGCTCAGTGGTTATAGTGCTCGGCTACTGACCCAAAAGACGCGGGTTCGATCCCGGCCGCGCTGGTTGAATTTCTTTCGAGGAGAAATTCTAGAGGCCCGTGTACTGTGCGATGTCAGTGCACGTTAAAGATCCCCGGGTGGTCGAAATTTCCGGAGCCCTCCACTACGGCGTGTCTCATAGCCTTAGTCGCTTTGGGATGTTAAACCCCATAAACCACACCTGGGAGGTAAGAGAGGCGGTGGTTGTCTGGAGGGTTTGGGTCAAGGCATGGATCTGCTGTTGTAGGTCTTGGGAAATGCGTTGCTGCTCTCGCTTCTGGCGTTCCAGCATAGCGAGCCGGAGGTCGAACGAGCGGCTCTCGTCAGTCAGGGATGTTGAGGGTGGTGTAGGGGAAGAGAGGGACGCTGGAACCAAGGATCCTTTAACTATGGCGGCATAGGAGCCTGGTGGTGACGTGTTTGGAGCTGATGGAGGTTCATGAGTTGAGGAGGAAGAGGGTGTGAGTTGCACGGCCCTGCGCAAAGCTAGGCGCCGGAGGTATGCAGCTTTGGCGCACTCGCGTTGTTTAGCAGGGAGGAAGGGGCAAATGGGGTCGAGGGAGGGGTGGGTGTTTACCTGGCAATGAACGCACGAGGGCTGGGCACATACATGAGCGTAAGGGTCGGCGCGTAGAGCAGCAGCACAGCGATGGCACTTGGCCGGAACGCTGTGCTGGGAGCATTGGTGGGCACGGTGTCCAAGAGTGAGACAACGGGTGCAGGTGGGAGGCTTAGGCTTATGAGGGCGGCACCGGAAGGCAACGCGTTTAAAATACACAAAGTGGGGTATGACGGTTCCAGCGAAAGTTATGAGTACCGACTGAGTGGTGCCCATCATGCAAGCAACAAGAATATCTGTTTTGAATGATTCGATATTATGCATGAGGTCATCAGGGGTGAAGTGGCCACCGACGCTGTGGATGACGCCGAGGAATGAGATGTGAGCATTAGGGGCATATATTTTGATGGTGATAGGCTTACCATGAAGCTGAAGATGCGTGGTAGAAAGTAGGAGGTGGGCGGTGAGAGGAGAATGGGTTTTTAAAAAGAAGGCATTGGGCTGGCTTGGCCTTAAGGGTGATGTCTGCGCTGCTCTTGGCGGAGAGTTGTGCAGCAGAGGTGACTGCGGCGAGTACGTTGTAGAGAAGTAGCTTGGGGGTGAGGGTCCCAGGGGGCAGCTGGATGCAACTGTGATGAGCTCGGTGCGGGGCCGGGTTGCGGAGGCAGGCTTACGGTTGGCACCGATGGTGCTCCAGCCCATTTCCGGGGATGGAATGTCGTCTACTGGGGACGCCGTAAGGTCCAAGTCGGAGTCCTCAGCCGGAGTCTCAATCTGCGACGCGGGTGCCGGGCTGCAGGTCTCGGCGTCAGTGGGACATGTGGCTGTAGTAGGTGCCGCGGCTCCAGCGGCGGCGACAAACGCAGGCTGCTGCGACGCGTCTATTGCCCCAAGTCTTGGCGTCCCGGGTAGCAGTGGACGCTGCGCCGACCACGAACGCTGCCGGCTTCGCCACGGCCATCGATCCGGTGCTCCCAGCGTCGCTCACGGCGTTGAATGAGGCAGGAATGTGCTCGGTGGCGTGGGCGGCATTGAACGTAGCCGTTTGAGAGACAGCTGTCGGCGTAGTTGGAGCAGGCCCCGCGGTGGTGGCGTCGGTGGGTGTGGGCTGCAGGGGTTCGGTCAGACGCTGCATTGCGGCGGTGCAGGCGCGGCGCGTTAGGGTTAGCGAGGCGCCGCGCCGCTTTACAGTTTTGGAAACGCTTCGAAGGCCAGTTCGGCAGCGGGCCGCGATGCCGATGGTTTCCACGGCTTCGGAAGCCTTCCTGAAGCGATGGAGTGTAAATTCAGGTGCGGGCGAGGCCCTGGACTGGTGGTTTTGTTGAATACGCAGGGTGACCAGATCTTTGGGAGTCGCGGATTGAGTGGATTCGGCACGAAGTCAGCGAAACTACACACACTGTCAAGCTGCCATTTTTATGCGAAGCATACTACTTTAGCTACCATTTCAGCCCTTCACCGTGGTTATGCTCCTCCAAATCACGTGATACATGACGTCACACCACGTGACACGATGACGTCACGACAGTAGAGAAACGGGGGCCAACCTCGCACTGTCGCTGTGGTTGTGCGCCTCCAAATCACGTGACACGATAATGCCACACCACGTGACACGATGACGTCACGGCAGTGGAGATACGGGGGCCCACCTCGCGCCGTCGCTGTGGTTGTGCGCCTTCAAATCACGTGATACATGACGTCACACCACGTGACTTGATGACGTCACGACAGTGGAGAAACGGGGCCCACCTCGCGCCGTCGCTGTGGTTGTGCGCCTCCAAATTACGAGACACGATGATGCTTCGCATTCTTCAGGCTTAACCAAGTTAAGCCTCAGCCATTTTTTTTATTAACACACACAGACTCAGAGCAAGGAAAAGGTGAAATGGCGACGGCGCACCAACAGATACATGGCGCCATCTCGTGAGTGGCCATTACACTACTAGTCATTGCGCCCACACTTTTAATGGCCGAACATTCACAGTGCTTGAGAGTTGTTCTTCCATTGAAGGCCTTAGTGAAGAGGTCATTCGACGACTCGACGTACTGGAGTTGCAACTTTCCCTCTTCGACCTTTTCGCTCAGGAAATAATACTTGAGGTTAATATGTTTGCTTCTATGTGAAGTAACTTGGCTTTTTGCAAGCGCAATAATCGATATGCGAAATTGCTTGGCGGTCTGGCAACACCGCGCCCACAACTTCCGGTTTCCATCTTGGCGCGGTCGAGCTCGTCGAGCTGGTGCATCGTTTGCTATGCGTACTTTCTTCTTGCGAGTGGAATTTCAACAGGCAAGCTTCAGCTGCTGCGTTGTTTTCACAGCTGATCTTTGACTAAATGTATACGTGCTTTCAATAAGCGCCAGCTTACTCCTACCGCGTCCTCAGCTTCGCTTGAAGTCTGGCGCTGATGATCGCAATAATCGGCACTCGAAAGTGGGTTGGAAAGTCGAACCGTGACCGTGTGCTGTTGCCGTTTTAATGCTCGCATTACAGCACCCGTTCAAGCATCACGCATTATCATGGCTATTTTATTCCCAGGTGGACGCGAATTCATCTGGTAGGGTAGCGAGCGGTTATTTTGCGGTGAGTGCTCACGTGTGTTGACAAACTTCTGTGACAGTGCGAACTTTCATTCGCGCCGACGCCAGGAGCTTCGTGCATTGCAGTATAATCACACAAGACCCTCGACCAGCTGCGTAATTCGATTCATTTACTGTAATGTGTAATGCGCATCCGCGGTTTTCAACGTCACCGTTTCAGAGCCCGGCGCCGGTTAACTTTCGGCACAATTCGTTGAAACCGCGTCCTGCTTAAGACGCAGTCAGTCAGTCGACATCAACAAGAGGAAAGTAGGCATGCACATATAATTCAAAATATTGTAAGCAAAGACGCAGCTTTTTTTTTTTCAGATAAGCGCTGAGCCACCGCGGCGCCTTGATTAGAGAAAGATGCTACAGCTGTAGGTGCATGCACGGACTCGATACGCTGGTCAAGCTGTGTGTGCAGGGGCGAAATTAGCATGTTCGGTTGCTTCCGAAACTTAATTAGCTTACTCCCAAACTTGGACAAATGGCTTTGTTGCGAAGCAAGCTGTTGAAGCTTGCCACAACGATAATAAAATCTGATGGCCTGAAGCGTTTTCAGAACACTGTTGCACGAACTTTCTAGCTTAGAAATGCGTCCCTCCTTCATAATAAAGTAGCTATATTATTCGCTTTTTTTTTTTAGATTTTCGTCGCCGCAGATATGGAAAGCATTCGCACCTCAGTTTTTATACGTAGGGTGTATTGCTTCATATGCGTATGGTCCAGAGAGTTTGCTCGCCCTTCTAAAACTAATTGAACGCGGGAAAAACTTAACTGAACACGTAGCAAACTAAGCTGTAATCGGCATATGGTTCTTCGAGTGAACTTATTTCGCCACGGCACGAGCGATTGGCCCGCTCAAAAAAATTACCTTTCTATTACGTTGTTCAAGTATGCGTCTATATATATTCACGCCCGACCGGGGAGTTGATAAATGCACGAAATCGGCTTCTAATTTTGATCACAGACAACAAAGGCTGTGGTCCTTATCTTAATTTAAACGCAAATCACCTCGAGAGATTTGTCAAAAATCAGCGCAGAAAGCGAAAGCTGCGCACTGATCCGCGCGCTGACACATGATACCTCGCATGGCATTTTGTGTTACTGAAACGTTGGGACGGAGTAAAAAAATAAAAAAGCGAAAAGCTGGAACGCACCTAGTTCTGGCACGCATCGTAGCGTCTTTTCACAGTGGAGAGGGTAGCGCAACACTGCATCGGCATTTTACTTTTCAAACAAAGCGCAGCCGTTTTAACCCAACGCTGGGCAGCGGTTTCGTTTTCTGTACCGTGCCAACATGGAGGACTTAGTTCTCGGAGTGCCGAGAGATGGCGCTGCGCATTTCGCATATCGTCTATTGCACCCTGGTTGTCAACCATTAAAATCTGTGGTTCGTGCATGAATTCGTGCGCATTAAGTTCCTTCATGACATTTTAGAACCACATTACTTCTTTTGTAGCGTGACACATTACTACATATTCTGCTTTGACTGTTGACAATGCAGTGCTTCGCTGCTTCTTGCCACTCCAGGAAATCGCAGCACCAGCTAGCGTGAACACGTATCCGCTGAATGACTTCCTGTCAGCCTTGTCACTAGCCCAGTTTGCGTCGGAAAAGGCTTGTATGCACTTCCCAGTTCTCTGGTAGACTAGTGCCGTATTCTTTGTATGTTTCACATAGCGAAGAATATGCTTTATCCCATGCCAATGTTCTGTGGGATGTTCATTGAACTGCCTCATGTGTGTAGTCGCAAAAGCCAAGTCCGGCCTTGTGCCTCCGGCGAGGTAAAGCAATGCACCAATTGCTTGTCTGTACTTGCGAGGTAGGTCCTCACTTGATGAGTTACTGTTATCTCCTCTTTGGTACTTGCTTCCAGGATCCAAAGGGGACGATGCTGCCTTTGCGTCTGACATGCCAAAGGTCTCCAGTATGTCGTTAGCGTAGGCCGTCTGGTCCAGTGTTAGTTTTCCATCTCTTTCTCTCTTGAGTCGTATGGAAAGAATGTAGCTAGCCTCACCCAAGTCTTGCATCGAACGCTTGATTGACCCAAGCGGCTCTTGAAGTCGGCAATCTCTTTCTCATCTTCTGCGATGATCAGCATGTCATCAATGTAGACTGCTAAGATGTGGTTCCTCTTACTGTTGACATAAACACAGGGTTCTACTTTTGACCTTGTCATCCCTTCTGACTTGAGCATTTTGTCCAAAGCAAGATTACACTCCCTTCCAGACTGTCGTAGTCCTTAAAGGCTCTTCTTCAGAAGGCAGACTTCATCCTTCTTACAGTCATTCAAAGGCTGCGGTAGTTCCATGTAGACGTCTCCTTCAGAATACCATTTAAGTATGCTGTTTTGATGTCCATCTGGTGGATCTTCCAATTTCTCTCAACTGCTATGGCCAGCAGTGTCCTGATGGACTTCAGTTTCACCACAGGAGAGAAGGCTTCCTAGTAATTGGTACCTTTCACTTGTGAATATCCGCATGCAACCAACGATGCCTTGTACCGCTCTAGGTCACCATTTTCGTTGTACTTCTTGCGGAACACCCACTTGAATTCTGCGACTTGTCTGTCTTTCGGTCGTGGCACTTGCTCCCATGTATTGAAAGCTTCGAGGCTGTCCAGTTCCCTCTGTATAGCTGCTTTCTATTCCTCTCCTCCAATCGCCTTCGATGGGCACTTGTTTCTGATGTGACCTGCAGTGACAACGGCATTATTCCAGAGCCTTTTGGTGACACCTGATTCGATGAGGAAGCACTTCGTCATGTCAAGCAACGTTTGGTTCATTCTCTCTGCGACTCCATTCTGCTCAGATGTGCCAGGAATGGTCAGCTGGTGCTTTATGCCATGCTTGGCCAGGTACTCGTTGAACTCTTTGCTTGTGTACTCTCCTCCATTGTTACTGCGCAAGGTCTTCAACTTCATGTTGTGCAGATTTTCCGCCATGCGTCTGTACTGGTCAAACTTCTCAAGTACTTCGCTCTTGGTCTTCATGGGGTACACAATAGTATATCTGGAGTAGTCGCCTATGAAGAGAACGAAGTAATTTGAGCCCCCTTTGGTCGTTGGTGTGATCTTTCCAACCACATCTGAATGCACCAGCTCCAGTGGCACCTTAGCACGTGTTGTCTCACCCTTTGGGAAACTGCTTCGCCTTAGCTTCCCCAGACAACATGTGTCACAATTGTACTTCACAGGGTGTTCACTAGCTCCGCAGAGACGTCGAACAGCATCCTGGTGAAGGTGGCCTAGTCGTCTGTGCCACAAAGCCGTGTCTTTGGTCTTTGCCATCTTCGTTGACATAATCTCTTCTTTGACAGAGTACAGTCGTCCTTCTCGGGTTGCAGTAAGGATCAGTTCACCAGTGTCCTTTGTAACTTCGGCTTTTCCCCCGGCGAACGTCACGTGCAAACCTCGCTCTTCAATTCTTCCGACTGATAGTAGGTTGCCGTTCAACTCGGGCACATAAAGGACACCTTCTAACGTGAGGAATGACCCACCACACTCTTGAGATAGTTGAATCTGTACTCTTCCTTTCCCCATGACACTCATGGATTCTTTATTTGCCGTTTACGCTCCTGACTCGCATGGCTTGAAGTCAGTGATCTTTGTCTTGTGCGACGTCATGTGATCTGTAGCACCGCTATCAAGATGCCACACATGAGGAGGCGATGTTATCACATTTTTGGCACATAAAGCCATCTGTGTTGCATTCTTTGCCTCTGATGAGTTTCTCTTCTTCTGGTCATCCCCTCCGTCTTGAAACTGGTCACCATCTTCGGCCATATGACCAATTTTGCCACAAGCAAAGCATCGCACCTTCTTCTTTTGCATACTTGAGGTACACTGACGAACCTTCTCGTCCTTCTTGGCAGTGAGTTGATGATGCACCTTCTCATTGGGTTGCTTGCTGTCTGTCCTTAATCGAGCTTCAGTGACTAGGGTCCTTGTCTGACCCTCTTCGTCACTCAACCGATCTTCCTCACGACGCAGCTTTCTCTTTTGTTCGATCAGCAGCCTTGTCTTCACTACTTTGGTCGAGAGGGTTTGTTCGTCTTGCTCCAAGTTCAGAATGAGCGGTTCATATGAGTCAGGAAGGCCCATTAGCATCACTAACGCAACCTCTCTGTCTGTAAATGCACAGCCTGCACTTGACAACTTCCTATGCAGCACCATCAATCTTCCTATGTAATCTTGCATTGGCTCGTCTCTCTTCATTTTGACACTAAAAAAATCGCGCATCAACTGGAGTATATGCGAGAGTCTAAACTTTGAGTGCATTTCCTGCAGCGTATTCCAGGCTTCTTTTGCAGTTCTGCAAGTCCCGATGTCATCCAGGTGGTTGTCCTCGACGATAAGGAACAGTAAGGTCAGGCCCTTGTTATCAGTCTGCTTTTCTCGCTCGTTCATTTCTCTATTCGAGAATCCAGGGTCGATCGCTTCCCAGCATTCCTTCTGTACGAGAGCTGTTCTTGCGCTTATCGCCGCCGCGGTGGCTCAGTGGTTATGGTGCTCGGCTGCTGACCCGAAAGACGCGGGTTCGATCCCGGCCGCGGCGGCTGGAATTTCTTTGGAGGAGAAATTCTAGAGGCCCGTGTACTGTGCGATGTCAGTGCACGTTAAAGAACCCCAGGTGGTCGAAATTTCCGGAGCCCTCCACTACGGCGTCTCTCATAGCCTTAATCGCTTTGGGACGTTAAACCCCATCAACCAAACCAAACCGACCATGTGTGATAGTTATCTGATGACAACTTCGGCAGTCTAAACTCGTCTAGTGCCATGTTCGGTGATCCTCGAACGCAAGAGAGACAATGCACTTCTTTTTCGTAGCTGTTTCTCATTTAGCGTACGCGAAAACGATTTTTCAGTCACTTCTTGCCGAAAAAATTCCCCACTAACATCCACTGAAAATATTTTGTCAGTCACTTCTTCCTGACAAATTTCCTGTACTCACGCCGGACGAGTCGAGGCGTCTTTCGTTCACAACCAGCACGGAATCTGCAGCAACGCCGGTGTCGCGTGACGGTCAGTCTTTCTTAAAAGAAAAAACGCACTTCTCACTTCACGGGCACACACCACTTGTCAGTCACTTCCCGACAGTTTCAATGCGCTCGCGCCAGTCTATACTTCCGAAGACATCCGCACGACGTAGTGAAGGTGGTGTCGCTTGACGTTCTTTTCTCCAACGTGGTCGCACCTTTTCATCACTCAATCAAGGCAATCCGTCTCATATGTTCCAAAAATGCGGTCGATGCGCCGTCCTAGGCCCATAACCTGTTGCTTTTGTTGAATACGCAGGGTGACCAGATCTTTGGGAGTCGCGGATTGAGTGGATTTGGCACGAAGCCAACGAAACGACACACACTATCAAGCTGCCATTTTTTATTAACACACACAAACAGACTCAGAGCAAGGAAAAGGTGAAACGGCGACGGCGCACCAACGGTTACATTGCGCCATCTCATGACTGGTCATTACACTACTAACATGGACCAGGCCAGGGGCAGGTTAAAGCAGAGCACGATAGGCAGCCAGCTCACCAGGGCGGCGCCCTGCAGAATTATCAAAATTAGTTGATGGGTTCAGTCAAGAAAAAGTTAGGTGGGAAGGTCACATTAAGAAATATGCAGGGATAAGGCGGCCGCAGCTGCACGGGACAGGGTTAGTTTGAAACAACGTTCCATTAACGTTTAGTTCCATTAACGTTGGTTTGAAATATATGCAGAAACCTTTGGCCTGCAGTGGGCGTAGTCAGGCTGCTGCTGATGATATTGACATATTTGTGATTTGTAATCATTTAAAAAAACAATTTTTGTTTATGGTTTTATAAAATGTTCTAGTGTGCGTTTGGTTGGAAAGTGCAACGCTTTAATACATAAAAAAAATTGCTTTCGCTCAAAGCGGCGGGCAGCAGATCTTATGGGTTTGCTTGCCGTTAGCTTCCGGCCTTGGCCGGCCTAAGGTTTAACGACCTTACAGTATACAGCCTGCCTCGCGTGAGGAACAAAATAATGATCAGGCCGCGTTTCGATGGTGGTGGTGGTGGTGGTGAAAAACATTTATAGTGCAATAAATTTTTACACAGAGGTGATTGGGGTAGGCCCTATTGGCCCTTTCTCCTAACAATACTAGGTGGAGCCCCTATTCCGTGGCCCCATTGGCAAGCAACGCCGCCCGCGTCCGGTGAACCAAGGCCTTTTGGGTCTTTAGGTCCTGACAGCCGAGCAGGGCCGCCTCCCAGTCCTCTCTGGTCGGGTTGGGGTTGGAGGGGATAGATGGGTTCGATTGACACGCCCAAACCATGTGGAAGGTGTCAGCCACCTCCCCACAGAACTGGCACGTGCCATCAAAGGATGCGTTGAAATGTTTAAGTACCGCCGGGCACAGTACAGTGTTAGTAAGAATTTTGATGAGGAGGCGCTCGTCAGCGCGATCCAGTCCCTTACAAGGGGCCGGGTAGCGCCGGTGCTCCTCCTTGTAGTAAACGGTGATGTGTTTGAATGTAAGGGCCAGATTGTCTGATTGGGAGTAGGCTTCCAAGGACAGGGAGATAGCCAGGGGAGAGAGTGCGCGGGCGGCCTGAGCGGCCTGTTCGTTTCCCTGTAGGCCCTGGTGACCGGGGGCCCAAATCAGGTTGCGTGGAGTTGGATCTTCGCATCGGCAGCTATATTCCAATATGCGCCAGGCAAGCGGGGGAGCCCAGCCCAACTCATAGTTCCGACAGGTCCATCGCGAGTCGGTGATGATGTGTTTCGACTTGGGAGTAGTGAGAGCCAGAGCAATGGCAATCTCCTCCGCGTGTGTGGCGCTGTAGGCTTTGAAAGTGAGCCCGTTAACTGTGTTTGTGTTGTGTACTACTGCGGCCGTGTGCCACACCCCGTGGTGTGGGCCGGCAACGTCCACGTAATACACATGTTGGTTACCATAGTATCGCGCCAACGCTTCCACGACGACCGCTATGGTCTTCGATGGAGGCGAAACGCAAAAGGAACTCGTGTGCTGTGCGATGTCAGTGCACGTTAAAGATCCCCAGGGGGTCAAAATTATTCTGGAGACCTCCACTACGGCACCTCTTGCTCTCTTTCTTCTTTCACTCCCACCTTCCTGCCTTCCCTTACAGCGCGGTTCAGGTGTCCGCCGAGATATGTGAGACATGTACTGCGCCATTTCTTTTCCTCAAACACCAATTTACCAATTTTTACCGAACCCTGGCGGAGGTACATAGCACGTTATTTAAAAAGCTAAAGTTAAAAGTCTCTGAGAATATTGCAGTTTCGCAGTGACCCGGCCGTATTCTGATCGAAAAACAGTGGAAGTCAATGCTCTTTTCTTTTTCGCGCAGGTTTCATGACCAGCGGCTATGACACTGGAATCGACGCATTGTGCAAATCGACGCTGCCAGTAGCCGTCGTCGCCATTTTGCTCGCGTGCGGTGTTATATATTTGATCGCGACTAAGATGGGAGGCAAACCGCCGGTAACGGTCCGTCGCTGTGAGGGCCTGGCGTGCAGCGACCCGTACGAAGCTCTGGAAAGCCTTCTGAACCACACCGTAAAACCATGCGACGACATCTACGAACACGTGTGCAGTCGGTGGACCTGGAACTGGGAGCACCTGGGATTCCTCCAGGAGTCCCTGGACAACTACCTGGTCCAGATGCGCGCCATCTTCGATAGTCCCAGCGCCAACGCCGCGGGAGCGGAGCTCGCTGGTGGCATGCGGGCCGGCGGCGGCCTCTACTCGCAATGTCTGGCTGCGATGGAGATCAGGGCGCTCACCCTGGAGGAAGACATGTTTTTCTTCGTGCACAAGTTCCTCGTGAGTAGAATAACCGACAGCAGGACGACACACGAGGCTATGAAGGTGGGCGCGGAGACGTCGTTCACGTTCGGTCTTAACGGATTTCTGACGCTGCGCCCTCAGCGGCTCGACGCAGCCGCAGTGGTGTACGCATTCAAGGGCAGCGCTCTACAGACGTCGTTCCCGGCTGTGGCCGATTTGCAGCTCTATGTCAGGATCATCCTTGAGGCCGCCAGCGCGCCAGCGGCTCCGAGCCTCGCGACCGCTGTAGTGGCCCTTGACGGCATCGTTGTCGCGCATAAGCATCGTCAGAAGTTAGCGCACAGAAAGATCTCCGCAGCAGAGCTTCACCAAGAATCGCCGGCGCTGTGGTCGCTCACTGACGTGCCCATGAAGCGCCTGACTGCCATGTCTACCTTGACCAGTGGCTTCGTGCTCGTCCGCGACTATGAGAACACCCTGGCGGTGATTCGTTTCTTCGAAAGCGCGCCGCATGCGGACGTCTCGTGGTACCTCGTCGTTCAAATGCTAGCTGACCTTCTGCTCTTCGACTACATAACGAGGTTTGAGCTGAACGACAAGTGGAATGTGATGCGCGCCTGCTCTGGGGCAGTGAACAAGGCGGTGACCAACGTGTGGTCCTCCCTGGCCAAGCAGCTGATGCTGAACAAAACGAGCCACGACTACGTCTCTGACATCTTCGAGACCATCAAATCGACGCTCGCTTCCGATCAGAGCTACTTCATAAACTTCGTGGACAACAGCACCTTTTACAGGATACAGGAGGCCCTCGGCGGTATTTCATTCCTGCCCAATGGGAAGATCTTAGAAAGTCAGCTCAACCTCATGTTGAACAGCGGTGCTTTGTCGTCGCCGACAGAGAAGTTCATCCGCAACTACGTAGCCATCCGCCACCAAACCCGATCCCAGTCGCTGATATGGCCACCGAGCGTCTTCTGGGACATAGCCTCGGTTCTGGAGATGGAAGCGAGTGCCTCCTACAGGGATGAAACCTCTTCTCTGTACATTTCCACGGCGCTTCAGATCCCCCACGTCTTCTACAGGAAAGAACCACAGCATCTGCTCAACTACGGCACCCTCGGGGCTGTGCTGGCCAGGGAGCTGGTGAAATCCGTCTCTCCTGTCGCTCGTTTCAACCAAGGCGAGCCGCTGTGGTCCCAAGAAGCCACGCAGTCGTTCTTGAAGAACATGGCTTGCTACGTGGGTACCGGCGTCTCCCAGCAAGTGGGGAACGCGACCGAATTCAAGTTGGAGCTCTTTCTCTGGTTGACGAGTGCCCGGGTGGCGTACGATGCACTGAAGAACGACTTTTCCGACTCGATCCCCAAAGACCAGTCGTGGACGGCGGTGCAGAGGCAGTTCTTCCTGCGGTTCTGCCTCACCGCCTGCGAGTCGTCGACCGCCACAGCGGTGAGCGCGCGCCACAAGTGCATTTGGCCACTGGCCGAAAACCCCGCTTTCGTCCAGGTGTTCAACTGTCCGCAGGGCTCGTTCATGTCGTCGCATCAGAAGTGTAACGCTTAGGCACTGACGACTGCGGAGCGAAGTTTTTCTTCGATCGCGGCGAATAGGATGTTTTTATGACGTTACCTTTTGTTACACTGAGAAACATTTCTTGGACACCGTTTCATGTGTAATATTGGCGGAGAATTCAATAGTTTTCTTTTCTTCTACAATCGCATCCAGTTTTTGCCTGCCTAAGACTGTACAAGTGCTTGTATGTGTAAATGATATTAGCGGGACTTCTTAAAATATTTATCTGATGAACTGTGGTGTGATAGCGCCGACGTGTGCAGATTGACAATTCTCAGAAGTAGCTCATCGGCCTTCAGACTGTATCATGAACGAACTGAAAATGCAGCACCATTTTTAGGCGCATGCGTGTATTTTGGACTAATTGCTGGGTGAAGATTCAGAAAGAAGCTATATTCAAAGTGCACTTGCGTGTTAGAAGTGAAAATTTGCACTTCTCAGAAAGTACCGGCACTTGCGCAATTGCAAAGAGCATTCTCCAGTGGTGCTTAAATGTTATCAACGTTAAGGCAGAAATATATAGTATAGCCTAATGTTTGTATTTCGCGTCTTATAAAATTTTGTGCTCGCAAGCGGCTACCTTCATTTGCAGCTTTGCTGGCTTGAAAGAAAATCGGTGCGTACATGAATGCACGTAGCCCATTTGCAATCGCGTGTGAGAGTAATATTTCTTGAATTTTTTCTCATTAGTCAACAATAGTCGTCTTCCTGGTCCGCTCACGTGAGCTGGATTTCAGAAACTGTGCGTGGAAGCGGCGCTGACATGGCCGCAGTCTTTCAAATGCTACTCGAGTAGAACAACCAGAAAGCAGTTAGACATTCCTGTCCCCATTTTTTGGTACAGAATGCATGTGTTGTTTCAGATAAATATTCGTTCGTCTAGTTCCACGCTGCTGCCTTCAGGGTATCATCAGTCTCAAGAATCCGATAATGCAGTGATGGACATTTCTGTGTTCTCGAAGGAAATTTAGCAGCAATGTATGCACTGAATGTTTCTGCGTATTTTAAAGTGCACCAACTGGCTTTTGGAACCTAAAAGGCTCGACAGGGTTAGGTATTGCTTACTGGACTTCGAGAATCCAGTGTGTATCTGCATTTGTAGCTAATAGTGTGTGCCAGCAGGAACACCCTAATAAACCACGAGGAGTCTTGCCACGCGTATGGTTGAAGCTCCGGGGAGGAGGAAGGTGCCTAGAAGCGACGGAGGGAAGGCAACCTCGACCAAGGACGCCGTGACAAAAGCAAGAAGGCGTCAGGCTGGCTGGTAAGAGCGTGAAGTGCACTGAGTGCTGCACGGAAGGTCAATTCCGCGCATTCTTATCTGATGTGTGACGTGGCGCGCAGTTGTCTTGCGCGTGTCTTTTTCATTTCATTAGTGTCATTTTATTTGTGGAGCGTGGTTGTCTTCCTTCAGTGCATGCTTTTCCTCGTCTATTAGTTGTGTGATTGTATTTCTATTTTCATGTGTACTTTCTGCCAAATGAGCGGAAGTTATTGTCCCCCCCCCCCCCCTGCAATAATGCCCTCGGGCGCTGCAGGTATCTCTAATAAATAAATACCTCGACCACGCACCGGCATTGCGCATGTGCAGATCGTCCGAAGAGGGCTGGTGCTGGCCTGCACTAGCTTGTCGGAGCCATCTGCGTGAGCACATTACCACCGGTGGTAGCGGTGCGGGGTAGAAGTGATACTACACGCAATGCTGAGGTTTTTTGCGATAATATGTCGTATAAAGTACTCCGCTCCGGCGGCCTGATTTTCACTCCTTATATTTACAACACATTTCAGAGCGCAGCTATTCAGCGTCCGTTCTTGGGTGACGCCGTTGGAGGTGTAACCGAGCTCAAGGGGAGCGAGGGGAGGACTAGCGCGCTTCCCTCCCGACCAGCCATAGGGATCCTTACTAATACCTAGAGGGAAAGCTGGCGTCCCGCCAATGGGAGTCTGCATGGAGCTCCCTCAAGTCCACTTCAGCAACCATTGGCGCTCAAAGCATCATGGGCCGGTGAGCTGCCGACTGCTGAACCATATATTCCGGCCAAAATGTAATGCAAAAATAAACGCTGTTCGATAATCAAGAGTGCCCTAACATTCAATATCCTTTCTTTAAATTGCAACAAATGAGCAGCAAAAGCATGTAAATGCAAAGTCTGCCAGAATAAGAAATGGCTAGCTCTCCCTTTGGCTAAATATTGATCACTACAAAAACGAATATTTCGTCCTTAACGAGCGTACTTAAACTTAGAAAATGTTTTTGCTTAAACGCTTTAAGTTGTTTCTAAATGGCATTTCGAATCAGAGAAACCTATTATTGACGTCCTGTGTGGTTGTGTTATCGCTACTATGGCGTTTGCAGACTACGTTCGCGCCAAAGACGTCTGCGCGCGGGGCGCGCAATTTGACGGCTCTTCTCGCTCTTCTCTCACACGGAGAATTGCGTTTTAAAACAACTCAGTAGGGCCACTCCGTGTTCCCGAAAAAATCTGTCTCGCATCAAGTAGGTCACCGGCCCATGATGCTTTGAGCGTCCATGGCGGCTCAAGTGCAGCGCCGCCAGCTTTCTCTCTAGGTGATAGCCAGACACTCTATGAGACCAGCCATGCCGAGCGAAGGAAACTGCCGGCGCTCTCTCACAGATAGCGCCAAATTGCTGCGCACCCGCCATACGCATCCATCATCCATGGCTACTATACGTGTGGAGATAGGGGTGGTTGAGGGAGATGTTGGGGGGGTGTCTGCAGCGGTGCTTAGAGGAGTGGCTTTAGCGGTGTGCGCACCCACGCTCTGCCATGTGGCCGTGGCACCGCACTCCTCTCCGTTGACCGGCGGTGCTGGGAAATCTGCTGCACGCGAACGACTGTCCGCGTCAGTCACCACGACACAGCTTTGTATTCCTAGTTTATGGTTCATGGGGTGTTTAACGTCCGAAAGGGGCTCAGGCTATGAGGGACGCCGTAGTGAATGGCTCCAGAAATTTAGACCAGCTGGGGTACTTTAACGTGCACTGACATGTAAACCGTCTGCTTATGAATCTGGCATTGTTGGAGCAGGTTGAACATATCTTCATCCACTTATCTGACCACAAAGTCACCTCAATATATCGGAAACCAAAACACCTACAGAGCTGAAACTCAAATTTAGCAGTTAGGACTATCGTGAGCGTCCGTATATATATATTTTTTCTGAGCTTTCAAACTACACTGATGGCCTGCATTCTTGTCCCCGTTCTCCTTATGCACCTTTGCCGGCTGTGAACCACGCCGATGAATACAACGAAAGCGACTTCCGGGACGCGTGGCCGATGGATTGGTTCGAGGTTGTCAACGACACCGAAACCGAAGACACCAACGGCCCACCCGGTGAGATATTGGGCGATTTCCAGAGGGTGGTGTCCGGAGGTTCCTTCGATGTCACGAAAGATATTGTGGAAGCGCTAGTGCCTCCAGAACCCATCAGGGACCTGGCCGTGGAAGACGAGCGCCCCGGAAAGAGCAACACTCTCCTGGTGAGGGTAACTTGGACGTGGCCAGGAGCTCACCTGACGTTTGGAGAGGGTAAGCACTTTAAGAAGAGACGTTTACTGTGGGGCTCACAGGCACTTAATTCACTTATTAGGTGCCGTATTCCTTGGTAGAAAACAGGGCAAGTTGGCGTCGAATCATGGGACTGTCTCATCGAAGGCATGACAGTAGATCAGGGAGGTAGGGGAGCATTTTAAAGATTTTTTTGCTATTGTTCTGTCATTGTTCGCGCTATGTTGCCGTATACATTCATGAATACTCCACAACAATCGGGTTTGTTCTCACGCGTCCTCCACTATTTTGAAATTAGTTATCCACCGCAAAGCACTTTTTATAAACACTATTGTAACCTTTTAGATAAATAAAATGCTCCAGTTTACTTCACTGAGGCGAAAGTATACACCGCCTTGTGCGCAGTATTTGTATCCACAATCTCCACGGCACTATAATCCCGTAGTGATGTGGAGAAGTTTAGGAACATTTAAAGAAGCTATTAGAATGGGCGGTTGTCTTTCGGGCTCGTGAGGTAAGCGTCTCATATCACCGTACTCACTTTAAATAGAATATCACAGTCAATAGAAATAGTTCGTCCAAGAGGACAAGTTCACATTGTGTTAGCTAGTAGGCACATCAAATTTGCGCAATGTCTGCACTGACGGGATGCCAGAACTGGCTTGTGATGTACTTGCGCCTTCTGTTTTCGGCAGCGTAACGAAGATACCAACTGGCCCCGACAGCTGCACAGTATTACTGCAGGTCTTTATTAATGCGAAATCATTACTAGGCTATGTTCGCGCGGTCGTCTCACTAAAGCGTGTCATCAAAACGTGTCGGCAGTAGTTGTGCGGAACTCTGAAGAGATAAAATCAAACGAGTGGTTGTAACCTAAAGACTATGAAGTGAGGATGCTGCGCAAAAAAAAAATTCGAAATCGAATGAGTAGTTAATTGGAGCCAAAAATGCCCAACAAGCAGGCACAGTTAGAGCAGAATATGGCGCCAATTTAGAAAACACCAGAAGTGTGGGAGCAGGTTACCGGACCTGTGGCCGGATCCAACGCCTAGCGCCAAATTTGAAATTCCGAAATAGGTACACAAAGTAAGGCGGGAAAATCGCGGTCTTAATGAGTTAATTTATGAATTAAGGACAGAAATGAAACAAGTAACGGATTAAGGGGAATTAGGGAGAATTAAAATGAATTAGGGTGAATTAAGGGGAATTATGAGTAAAAAAGTTATGGCTTCATTATCAATTGCAATTATGGCAATTATGCAATTATGCTTCTTGCAATTATGGCAATTAATCTTCGGAGGTGGTGAATTATCGCCGGGGTTACTATGGCAACCCATGGCGTCACGTCATGTCGTCAAAGTAAGTTTCACTGTGACGTCACCGGGGCTACATAGGAGAGCGCCCGCCGTAGCTTCTCGCGGTCACTGTGACGTCAGAGGCATAGAGCGACAGCGCAACAAAAAAGCAACTTGAAATGAGTATAGGGCCCCTTCCGCTTCGGCAGGCCGCTCCAACGTCAGTCTTTCTGTCGCCTTTGGCGCGTGCGCGTGTCGTGATCGTGTGCTGCGTGACGCCCGTGGAATGCCGAAGAGTCGTCAGTGCTTTCGCATTATTCCAATGCGGGTCACCGCAGTGACCTCGAACGCTTCATTATAGGTAGTTACCTTGGTAGACCGTTTTTATACGAATCCTATCTTCCGTTTTTAAAAAGCACAACGCATATACAGGGATAACAAATAGGTACCCGGGACATTTAGTTTTTTTATGCACATACATATTGCAAAGTCAGTAAATTGAACTGGAAGGAACCTTTGCACTAGGAGAGAAATGGTGCGGGAAACCGCTAGAGCAGCGGAGAGAATTACAACTTCGAAAATATTTGCGCTTGGTCAGAACGGACGTATATTTAGAAAAAGTGCTAGCTCAAAAGACTGCGGAATTGAGGATCATTTCGTGCGTTAGAGATGGAGTTTTTTCAACATGCGACAATTCTACGCGTGACTTGTTCACTTCACAAAGGTGACGAAGCTAATCTTTCGATGTTCGGCACGTTATCAAGCACAGTATTTCATCGACAAGTATGTAAGGGACGTTAATCTAACTATTTGGGAAAAGTTACTTCAGGTTTTAACCCTTGACGAAATAATTGATGTCAGCGGGCAGCCAGACCTTCGTGGCATCCTGACGAAGAATGAGTCCTCTTAAAGGGTCCCTGAAAGGGGTGTCTGAGGTTGGCAAAAAAAAATACTTGCATTACGTAGAGCGTAGGTTACTGAACGTTCATGCCGCGTACCAATACATCAAGAGCGAGTAGATAATTTATAATACATTTTCAAAAACTACCACTCCCGAGCCTCGCGGCGACCAGCGGCGGTGAACTTCCGCCCTAATCCGTACTCATTACGTCACTTTAGTACTCTATACGTCACCAGCGCAGGGCTATCATTGGTTCGCGGTGCCAACGTAAAATCACGCATTTAACGAACTAAAAGCTCTAGATACTTCACATTCTTACTCTTTTCGGGAACATTTCGCATTTCAGCAAGGAGAGTTATCGTTTGTATGCATGTTTACAAGGTTATTGTGTGTTGGGTGTCAGAAATTAGTACTGCACTTCCGGTTTACCATGCTGTCGTCTGCTCGTACCGCTTGTGTGACTCCGCCGGCGCCGCCGTCGAACCGAATCGAGAATCGAGGTGTGATTTGGAGTCACTGCACTACTGATTTCTGTAGTGACCTCCGTCGCATGCGCAATCAAAATGGATCGGCCGTCCTGTGTCGCTGGTGGCAAAGCCAGGGTTCGGCAAGATGTTGCCCATCGGCACTGTCTGCCGAAAGATGGAAGCGAGCGAGCTGTCATCGTCGTCAGGATTCAGCGCCGGATTTCAGAACGGCGTGTCCTTATAAACTTGGCTGACGCGCCGCACCGATTGTCGCTTGCGAACTGCCGCCCCACTACAAGCAGACACACATGGAGCGGTGAGCATCGCTGCACCGATCTACCCAAGCTACGCCCACAACCGGTGTCGCACTTCGCCGCCGTGCAGCAGTACCTGAGAGCTGCTTGGGATGTTGTACAAATATCACAAGAAAAGACAAGATCGCCTTGTTATCAGAAAGACTGCTCGAGCAGCGAGAAAGCATCCCTTACAAAAAAATTTATGGTGCTTCTGCAGAATCTTTATTGCTCAATCGCATCACACAAACCAGACTTTCTGTTGTGTTCGTGTTGACGTTTGTGTGGGGCCCTTGTCGACGCCCTCCAGAAAATTCGCCGCCGATTGTCTGATGTGCACGTGTTGAATAAATGTGTGATGAGGACATGATGCATGCTGCGATGGCTTTATGATGAGGACTTGTGATGATATTTTGTGGAATGTTCAAGAAAATTTGCCGCCGATTGTCTGATGTACGCGTGTTGGCTGATTATGTGATGTGAATGTGATGTCTGATTTCATGATGTGGATGTGAGAGAGAGAGAGAGAAAAGGACGGAAAGGCAGGGAGGTTAACCAGGCGATGCCCAGTTGGCTACCCTACACTTGGGGAGGAAAACAAAGGGGAAAAAAGGAAAAAGAGCGGCAAAAAAATGAGTCTGTCAAGTGTCCATCGACCACTATGTCACAGGGACAGAGGGCGCGCACTGAAAACATAAAGATTATAGGCGGGAATGCAACCCCGAGTCCCTTAGGAAATTCAGGAGCGCTGATATTCTGATGGGGATGTGATGCTCGATTTTATGGTGTGGATGGGATGTCTGATTTCCAGATGTGGATGTGATGTCTGATTTTGTGATGTAGATGTGATGCTTGATTTTGTGATGTGGATGTGACAGCGCACCAACGATTTGCAGATGTTAAAAAGAGGGAAAAGAAACACGAAGAAACAGAGAGGGAAACTGGGAGAAAGCTACGATGGAGCGGGGTGTTTGCGAAGGTCGGGAAGGGCGCCTGGGCGACCGCTTCCCGTCTCCACAACGTCCAAGCGCTCGCTACACGGCAATAATACTAGGAAGGGGCGCAGTGACATTGACCCTCCATCCACGCAGGAGGGAGGGGGGGGGGGGGCAAAGTCACCGCCGCCGTACTACAGGCACTGTAGCCGCACTGCGACACGCCTGACAACAACCGGCGCCGTGGCCACCTCGCCCGCAAAAGAAAAAGAAGCACAAGGCATGCACGAACTTTGTGGCAAAGGGATCAGGTCCTTGCATCGGGCTCTGACTGTGGTTCAACGCCACAAGCAACATTTATGGAACGAGATTAATCATAAAAAAAAGAATGGAAGAAGCAAAATCTGCATTTTACACGTCATTAAGATTTCATCAATTTAAGAGGAACACAAGGGAAACATACCAACCTGATTTGATAAAGAAGGGCTGGGAGGGGGACGAGTGCAGAACCACATAGGATATTAAGTACCTGCATCGACCCATCTTCATAAGAACATTAGTGTAGCACATCGGTCTGTGGGGACCGTTAAGATGCTCACTGCTGACATAGAGGAGGGAAATATCTCTGGAACCTCCACATCTACATTCTTCGTTCGGCGAGGGTAAGAGAACATGCATTGCTCGAAACGTAGACGTACGTTCCTCAAGAAATAATTAAGTATTCTGAATTTGGTCACAGTGCATTTCAGTGCTCGCAATAATCACGGCACCAAAGTGATGAGATTTTATTTAGCTCAGAAGGACAAAACGTTGTTTTAGCGTCCTGTTTTCCCCTTGAAACCTCTTTTCTCAACGCAATTAATCTTTCTAAAAGGAATTGGGCGTCCTTTTTGTGAATCGATATGGATCCTTCCGTGCCGACTGTTCCGAGCATTCCAGAATGAAAGGAGACTTAGTTGTCTTCGTATTGTATGCTCCACAGTACAGATTATCTGAAGTTGCGGTTATCACTAAAACCTTTTTCCAAAATACAGCACGATATGCTGCAGGTTGTAACATTTCGCGTGCTTTCATTTGATCACTTAATCTTCGACTAACAAGGAACCAAAATGGAGAACCCTCTACATGCAAAGAAATTTTGCAGATCATCAATTGCTTAATTCTTTCAATTTATTTTTCTGAGAGGGAAGTAAAATGTCCTAATACATATTTTTGTTAATAAGAGGAAAAAGAGCAAAGGACCGGAGATAGGTTAGTGCAATGTGGTTCGTACCTCGGGATGGTCTCCGAAGTTGTTCTTCTCTCCAGCAACGTGCGGAATAAGATGCAGCCGGTTACTGCCAGACAAGATAGACGATTTTATTTACATAGCAGGTTATCAGGAGTCTCTCTCCTAGAAGCACACTGAAGCCACATTTTATACATTTTTCAATTCCCCAGGTACCTATCTGGGGAAACTTGGTTGTTCGAACATCGCCAATCACATTTCTTGACGAAACCCGCCCACAAAAGGGCGGAACATCACCCTCTCGCCGATCCTCCCACCGTGACAAAAAGGCGGGACATTCACACTCTCGCCGGTCCTCCCACGCACAGATGGTCGATTTGTGTATTCTGTTCACCCATCGTTCCGTGGAATTAGGAGTCCTTTGGCGGCAACTAAGGTGATATACACATTCTCGCTGTCAAGTCGAGCCGTTTGCACCGTGATGGACTCCCTTTCGTTGTCGGTCCGCTGTCGGTTTTGAGCGAACTTGAGAATCCAAACAGACGCGTTTCCGCCGACAGCCGATTTAGGGGCCTCCGTCCCCTGGTTGCGCCGCCACGCTTCCCCCCCCCCCCCCCCCCCCCCCGCAGCAGCCGCCGATAACAGCTGCCGCAAAGGTTAGCCAGCAGTGTCTCTCGGCCGTGAAGGAGGGGGCGACGGCCGTTTCTCGACCTCGAAGGAGAGGGTAAGGAGCCACCGGCGGGCGCACGTGTGCGCGACCAACACACTTGCCAGAACGGGACACCGCAAGCAAACGCGTACACAAATACACACACACTCAGCGTGCTGAAACCGGCCGTTATTCACGTAGCCCAGTACCGCTGGCGCCAACTGTCGTCGCTGCAGACGGCGCGTCGAGCCCAACAACCGGGTTAATTGGAGGAATATGAGAGAGGCTTTCGCCCTGCAGTGGGTATAGTCCGGCTGATGATGGTGATGATATCTCCAATCCAAGGCGTCTCTCCGCGGTCGCTTAACCTCCACTTATCGCGATTTACTCGCTCCAGTCGTAATCCAGTCTAACTTTTTGCTCATCGTAAGTCCACATTGCTTACCATTCCCGAAAAAACGTTTGTCTACTTCTCTCAACATTGAATTTATGTTCTTCCTTAGGCAGGCAGCACACGATGTGTTACAGCGTTAAAGATTACCGAAGGTGAAGAGAATGTTGGGGATGATCACACATACTTTTTGCCTCTTCGGTGGCGGCTCTGTTCCACTCTCGGGAGTGCTGTCCTACTTCAGATTCATGAACGAGCCTCGTCCTATGGCGGTCTATCGCGTGCACCATGCCCGTATTTCATGCGACGCACCAAATTATGACAGTGTCCTGGCGTTCATAAATGTGACCGAAAAGTAAATGATGACACTCACCGAAATCCGGAGCGTTGGCGGCGCTGGTGGCTGGCCGGCTTCCCATTGCACCATGACAGTTGTGCCGCGCAGTCCTTCTATGGCGCTTTCCTTTGTTAAAAGCTTCATACCAGCATCGGCGTCTATGGCACGGACCGCATAAACATCCCATTTTTGCTCTTCGTTCCGTTTCACAAGTACATGTGTCATTTTGGAGTGACAACGAAGGTAGCTGTACTACTACAAACCGTGCTCACTCTACCGCTTGACTTTTGTAGCGTGGAATAAGAGTTATTTGAAAGGTTCTTGAATTCACGGAAATTTTAACCGAATGGCTGGTGTCAGCATGCATTTGATTCAATGAAAGACATGGACGTCTTTTGACTCTTGTGAATTTATTAATAAATTAGTGTTACTCATTCTTCAGTAAAATTCGTGGTGTGTCCTATTTATGTTTTTTTGTTTATTTTTTCATTTGAATGTGTTCTGTGTATACCGAATTTAATGATTTACATTTGAAAGAGCTTGCCGCCCAATCTCAGGGTTTTAAATCTAAAAGTCGTAATTCCTAACTACCATGCATGTGTACTGAGTGTATACTCGCCGTTCCTGAGGATCCTTGATTCTGCACTTTAAGGTGCATAATCGAAAAATTGTCAAGAGCGTGATCGCAAAAGCATGCATAATTAAAAGCCGCCTTGCTGAGGTTATGTGTGCCTAACCAGAACCCGCCTCCACGAACAGGAGAAGAGGCTAAGCGCGGCAGGATACCTATTTTGTTAAACGTAGCGTAGTCCGGAAGCTTGCTTGCCAAATGCAGGATCCAAAAAAACAAGCGCACCAAATTTGACCAAAAAGTGAGAAAGAAAACAGCGTTCATCCAGAACATGCGATAAGTCCTGCAAAGCTTGGAAAAGGCTACGAGCGAAGCGGGCGTGAGGTTTCGTTTTGGTCTGGTATAAACTAGGTGGAGGGGAGCAAACGAGTGAACAATGAACAAAAAGTAGCTAAGTTTTTAACGCACGATTATAAACCGGGTATACGTGCGAAAACATGTCTTTAGGGTGCTCACGCAATGGCCAGCAAAGCTCATGAATCTACCACCACCACCACGGGTTCAACAACAAGTGCCGGCAATATTTATTTGTATTCATTTCATTTCTGCATGCATGGGCCAGGTCGATCACTGTCAAGGTCAAGCTTCACAGAAACTTTTTGAGCCGGTTCCATAGCTCGGCAAGTACTGCCTCGCACTAAAGTATTATCGGAGAAATTGAGCCCCAGAAGAAGTTTGGTGTAGCGTTGGTGCACTAAATAAAATTTCGACGTCACGCGGCCACTTCTGTATCGGTGAGGCGGAATGTTGCATCAGCGGCGCAATAAGTTAACTCTAAAAAGGTGTACCGAAAAAGTCACGTCGAAGCCATCTGGCAACCGCACACTGCGATGAGTGCGAAAACTGTGAAGTGGTTTTGAATCGGACCGCAGTCATTGCCAGGTATGAAAACGAGATATGAAGGCTCATGTCCGAATCAAATACCAACTAAAGAAATGACATGTGCATCAGCAGCCTGTCGATATCTCTCTTCCGTAAAGTATATGCATTAATTATTCAGTTATGCTGAATAAATCCGTCCACATATATGAGCAGCTTGCGCCAAATGAATTTCTGCAGTGAAGCTTCATCTCAAATGTTTGAAGAATTCGCATGTAATGAATTTCACTAGCGGAGCTACATCAAGAACTTCGACGACTTATTGCGGACTAAATTTCCGCAGTCATCCCACATCACCAACGTTTGAGCAATTTGTATTGAATGAATTTCTGGAGTGAAACAACATCAATAATTTCGATGAGATTATGTGGTCTCAATTTCTGTAGTGAAGCCACGTCAAGAATATTTTAGCAATTCGTTTTGTATGAATTTCTGGAGTGAAACGACACCAATAACTTTGATGTGTTCGTGTATACTGAATTTCTGTAGTGAAATTACATCAAAAGTATCTGAGAAATATATATTGGATGAGTTTCTGTGGTGAAAATACATCAATATCTTTGACGAGTTTGTATGTACTAAATTTCTGATGTAAAACCGCTTCAAACGTTTCGTGTGGTTTAAATAGAGGCCTCTCTACAATATCGGAGTTTCTGTCGACATCCTGGTGAGTCCATAAGAACGCCCATGAGAACTCAACAGAGATTCCATGTCCATTTTTGTAAGGGATGCCTGCTTATGTTGCGAGCTTTCGGCAATGGCACCGCTCGCGGGCGCTCCGGGCGACGAGCTCTGCTGCTGCCTGGCTACCGTGGTCGCCGCTAGGCCTATAGCCTCCTTCGCATCGAAGCCGCAGCGGCCGGCGCTTCGGAAGTCGCCTGAGCTATAGTAAAAGGCTTGCTCTACACATCGATTTGCCGTCAACAGCATCATCTCACAATAAAATAATAGTATGGTCACTTTCCGCGACGCCTTCAGCAGCGAAGCGAGCGGCGCCAGGCGAGCCGGACCCCTTCGTCGGGCCAGCGGCAGGTGCGAGGCGGTTGTGGCAAGAAGTTTGCTCGCAGCACAGTCGTTACCTTCACCAGCAGCTCAGTATTGTTAAGCGCTCAAGATTGACACATTTTTCACATTTCTAATCCCAGCGTTTACTGTTTACGTCAAGAACACATTTTAGCTCGTTTTTATGACGCCGGCAGACGGGATCCAGGCTGGCCGGCCGGCCGGCCGGCATGCTCGGCGTACCTCACGTTCGCACAAGAAAATACAAAACAGCCATGACACCAGTAAAGATGCTTCCTAGTATCGAGCAACGACGATATACCTGTGCAAAAGTGGATCTTTCGGCACCGACACCGCCTACGGCAACACCGCGCGACGAACTGCGCGCTGGTCCCAGGTTGCCCTAGTCGTCTCTAGGCCTATCTGGTTTCGCATCGAAGCCGCAGCTGACGGCGCTTTGGAAGTCGCCTGCGCTATAATAAACGGCCTACTATTCACATCGCTTTACTGCGCACGCGTCCCATAATAAAATATATGTTCGATTTCCACGACGCCTTCAGCAACGGAGCTAGCTGACGGCAGGCGAACCGCACCAAGTGGCAGCAGCAAAAAAGCGGCTGTGGGATGAAATCGGCTTGTATCGCATTCATCACTTTTACCAGCAACTCGGTATTGGCCAGCGATCGTCAGAAATGATGAATTTTTGACATGCATCTATCCCAGGGCTTGCTATGGACGAGAACAAACAATACTAGCGCGTTTTCCAGTCGCCGGCGGCCGGCATCAAGGCTGGCAGGCCAGCCCGGCGTGGCTCGGCTCCAAGCGCCCTGAGCAGCGCGCTGTACGCCATCATGACGCTGCCGCTCTCCGCGCTCGTATCGGCTCCCGCTTCCCGTCGTTGCGTTTGCTGCGCGCGGCTCGTTGTCGACATCCAGCAGGTTGGATGCAGGCGACGAGCTGCGATCGGTCATTGCGACGTCGTTCGCAACGGTGAGCCGCAGCGAATCGCACACACTTTTCCCACATGTGTCCCAGCCTTAAGGCTGAAATCCCATTTCAGCACTGATCAGCAAAAGTCGTTCCTTCAGCTCGGGGTCCATAGTTCCAGAGAAGCCGCAGCGACGGTTGCGAGAGACAGGTGAACACAGTAGACAGCTGGAAAGCGAGAGAGCGAACGAGCGCGTCAACCGGAAGTAAACAAACCGATCTCGTCGATGACGTATTTGTGGGCGGAGCATGGTCCCGGCCTGTAATCTTTATTTTTTTATGCTTCGCTCCGGTGTACGAGTTGAGAGGGAAAAGGCTGGTGGTCATTTTTAATAGCCATTATCTCTGGTTCCACACAAGGTACATGAAAAGTTTTTGCGGTAGGATGATGAATCGCTCAATGTCTATTAGTATTTCGACTTCTGTTTGCCTACATGGCCACCCTTTCAGGGACCCTTTAAAGTTACGTCGTGAAATATAAAGAGCCAGAACGGTCACATGACGTCTTTGAAAACATGGCGAGGGAAACGAAAGCAAAGCGCATATCTCAGTCTGTGGCACATATTATGATGACGACACACTAGATGGTGTCCTGCATCCCCTTCAACGACGTTACTTTTTTGCAGCTTCCTCCGTGGATATTCGAGTCGGAAAACAATTCGATGACCTAAAATCTGACTTCGAAAGCCAGGCTCAAATCACAGAAGCCGATGTAGTCGAAGGCAACCTGGACCCACTTCCATCTGGTGGCCGGCATTCCGTCACTTTGTTGCTCCCGCGCACGTTCTCCTCGCTTGGGCAAGATGGCGCCTGGGCGTGGGACCTGAGTAGCTAACCTGGCAGCCCGAGCAGCTAACAGTGATGGGCTGAAGTCCGAAACCTCGAACGTTGTTTTGGTAACTTACTACCCTCCGGCTGGTAACCCAACAGTGGCTACCACCGCCAAAGCCACAGCGACAAAGGCCATGACGACGCAAAGCACGACGACAAGGGCCCCTGACAAAAAGGTCACGACAACGCAAGCTGTCGGTTCACCAAAAGAATCCAGTGAGGAGTCGCCTTTCATTGCGCCCCCTTATTCTGGGTTCCACTTTCTTGCATCGCAGCGCTGGTCGTGATCGTCATCGTGGTCGCAGTATCGATGATGCTGAACCGCAATGAGGAGGAGGAGACAAAGCGCACGGAAGGACAAGGTACCAGCTTTACTTCACAAACCTAAGCAAAAATTAAAAAAAAAACGGTTCTTCCACCGTGGGAGGGCTCCTAAATGTCCGGGAGCCCTCTGGCCGCCGCCTCATGCCTCGGCTTAGAGAGCAGTCTGCGCTTGTTCGTCGCCTCTGCAGAAAACAGAGGTACTACCAGGAAGAGCGAGATAGGTTGAGGGCGGGCCCCAGGGCCGCTGGTTTCGGGCACGCCCACGGATAAAGTTCGAGGTCGGCCGCTGGGGCCTGAAAGGTGGAAGAGTTATTCAGTCGTATCAAACCCAGCATAGCCGCTTTCACCCCCCTGCGAAAGGGCTAACCAAACGTGAGGAGCGTTCGCTCCGTCGCTTATATACCAACACGGTACAGTACCCGGCACTGCTGCAATATTTTAATCCGGCTTTTAATGGGGAGTGCCAGCTGTAATGATTCGAGGCCCAGCCAGCGGAAACAGGCGAGCCAGTCAGGCGCCATCAGGTATGCGGCCGAAAGCGCTGCTGTTCGGAGGAGACGAAAGAGACACTGCGTGGGGCAGCTACTGGCGACGGCGTCGGCGTACACAAAGGCGTCTAATCCCCTTCGCCGGGGAGGCAGAGTGCGGCGCTTCTCCCGGACTGCCCGTGGACCGACGGACGAGACCAAGTGGCGACAACGGCGTGGGCGACGGCGCCGCCAACTCAGTGCCCGCGTGCGCCCTGAGGAGCCGAGAAGGCGGAGGGGCGACACGGCTGATTTGTCCCTGAAGAGGTCACCGGTGTGAGCGGTCAGCGCTCGCGTCCCCATCGATCAGGATCATCACACAGCAGCAACGACCTTTGGACCTGGTCGGCCCGCGGAAAACCAACAGTTGGCGACTGAGAGACGCCAAGTTCCTCCTTGCCCGTGTGTGTGTGTGTCTGTGCGGTGTGCGCGATCACGTGGGGAGGGCGGAGCCTAAGAAGGCGCTAGCAACCCATTGGACGCTCAACAGAGATCAGATTCCCTAGCTGGGTGCCTGGGGAATGTGATCTGCATTTAAGCAGCAATCTGTGGGGTGCCAGAGGATCCTCCCCCATTTTCTGACTTTGGTCTCCTTGCTACTGTACATGATGTAAAATAAACCTTCAAGTTTACTTCTCCTCCTAAAGACTTCTCTTCGTAGTCTGCCTGCTTCGTCCTCATGCGGTGAAGACCCCGGGTCCGGATTCACCGGTCATATGAACTGGTGGCAGCGGTGGGATGCTGCTGCCCCGAGCACATCAACTGGTTGGCAGCTGTGGGATGGTCTGCGCGGCGTCCTGGCTCCGGTATGGGTAAGTGCACGGTCTTGTCTCTGAGTTTTGCCAGGTTGTACAACTTCGGAAATTTCTAAACCTAGGTAATGTAATGTGGCTCCAGAGATTGCCTGGGAATCTTCTCTGACCATTAGTAGAGACTAGCCGTCGCCTGGGAGCAGACATGGGCTGGAAAAAGCTGCGCAAACCAGACCTGGTTTTGATATGCGAGAAATTGGGCATTGATTGTGGGTCGATCCGTAGGAAACCGCTCTTAATTGAGCAAAGCAAGCGGTGCAGACGCGGAGGAGATAGTCGGATGTTGGGAGGACATTCAGGAGGAAGTAGCGAAGGCACAGGAGATCGAGAAAAAACGGCTCGATGAAAAGAAGCGAGAGTGTGATGAAGTAGCTCGGGAACAGCAGGAAAAGGACCGCGAAAGAGAGCTGCGGGAAATCACACTTGAACTTAACTTGATCAAAATGCAAGGAATTCGATCTCGATTAAGTGTTTTCAGGACAGGCGATAACATCAGGACTTTCCTTAAAAATTTTGAAGGAATTTGTACGGAGGAGCAGCTAGACCAGGGTTATTGGTCAGTTATGCTGCTGGGTGTCCTCCCGTGTGAAGTCGCCAACATATTAGCGCGCCTGTCGGACGAGGATGCGAAAAAATACGCGAAAGCTAAAAGTGCGCTCCTCCGAAGCTTTCGAATTCCCGCAGAGGTTGATCTCGAAACCCAAAGTGACTGTGGTAGGCTACACCACGACAGTGCCAGCGACCGACTTAGGAGCACTGCTCAGTCGCCGAAAGACACGAGGGCTGCTAAGAAGTGCCGGAATAGGGCAGGTTTGGCTCGAGAAAAAAAGGCTACTTCAGCAGCAGTGACCGATGATTTAGGTCAAAAATCTAGAGAACAGTGCAGATCCGCAAGCCGCGAGGGCTCGGGGGATAGTGTAGGCACTGAGGCTAGAAATAAAGAAAAGTGCAGATCCGCCAGCCGCGAGGGCTCGAGGGATTGTGAAGGCACTCAGGCTAGTAATGAGAAAAAGTGCAGATCTGCAAGCCCTGAGGGCTCGAGGGATAGTGTAAGCACTAAGGCTAGGAATGAGGAAAAGTGCCGACCCGCAAGCCGCGAGGGCTCGGGGGATATTGTAGGCATTAAGGCTGGCGAAAAGTGGATATCCGCAAGTCGTGAGGGCTCGGGGGATAATAAGGGCACTAATGCTAGCAGTAAGGAAAGGTGCAGTGCGGCGGTTTTGAGCCCAGAGGAGCGTGCACTTTCCGGGAAGAAGGCGGCCGTCTCTAACCCTGAGGCAGATGCTCTGTTGAGAAGTGAGGTTGATTGCTGCGATCGAGAGGGTAGCACACGGGACAAAAACGCTACGTTAGCCGAACAGCGTGGTTCAGGTCACGTTGCAGGCCAGAGCGTTAGTGTCGTAAGCTCGAACAGCAAGCCTCGAGAGAGCACATTATGCTCAGGAGAGAGTAAAGTGCCGATGAGACAGCCAGATACTACGACATGCAGTGACTCGCCGAAAGCACGAGCCCATTGTTCAAAATCAAGTGGGAAATGCGGCTCGGTGCTGCATCAGAGAGAAGATGCGGAGGACGAGGACACCGCGAGAAAGGGAGGCGCGCAGGGCCGATCAGCTAAGGCAGTTTTCAGAAGGCGGCCGCGCGCAGGGAGAACCAAGCGAGAGCGTGCTGTCCTGAGAACAGACACAGTACGGGCCGAAGACAGTGCAAAGCTAAAGGCCAGCCAACAGTGTAATCGGCCGAGACGGTCACCGCGGCACGCCAGATGCGACAGGCTCCGCACGAGGGCCAGAATGACTCGGGGAGTTCAGACACAGCGAAAGCCACCTGACCCATTGTGGCGACGCTGCAGTAGTTCTTGCGGGACGGGTGAAGCTTGTAGCAGGCCACAGAGAAGCAAGCATAGCTACCACCCGAAAGAGCGCAGCAGAACGCGTTTCAGTCTAAGGCCATTCTTGAATCGAGGGGCGAATGCTCGTAGGCATTGCTTTCTTAGATCGTCCCCCTCCCGCATTCTTTTCAAGTCCTGCTCAGGTGGTGGAGACGCGCGACCGGGGTGCGGATCAAATCAATGTCGCGTGGCGTCTGGCGCCCCAAGAGGTAAACGCGCACTTAAGCCCCTCGGCTTTTGTCGGGCGTCGTCTGCCGAGGTTACTGTCAGTCTGCGACCGCGCCGAGCGCAGCTGAAGAATAGGACCCCTTCGTGTCTCGACGGGGGTAGTTAGCAGATTCCGAGAATGAGTCTCTGCTGTTTGCTTTTTCTTTTTTTGCTGCTGCCGAACAAGTTTTGAGTATGTGTAGTTTTTGGTATGGTCATTAACTTTTGCAGCAGTGGTCTTGCATTTCTGTTAATGCTAATGGTTTGACAATGCACAGGTAGTGCTTATGTATAGCAGCGCCCGCGGTCACGCGGAAATGCTGGAAATACGGGCCATTGTAGGACACTGGCATAAGAGCCTGGAGTCTCTTTGTTTAAGGATTAGACAGATTAATGTGAGTTGGGCTCCGATATTGAGGGAAGCTTTGCAAGGTTGAGCAAAGGTGACGGCACTATGCGGTCATGCAAATGAGAAGAAGTAAGCACATTCGTAATTCTAGTGCTAATTACGAGTTGAACTCCATTACAGAGAGGGCGAGAAAACTGAAACGCGAGGGCCTCAGCGCGTGTTTTCTCCGTGGCCCTATTGGAAGTGCGTAAAGTTCCCGAGAAAAAAAAAGTTTGGATTTGTTTTCTCCGCATTTGCATCTCTGAAGCGTCACCGTTTTGTTCTCTTTGTCGTCTAGTTGAAGCGGTTTTCTTTGATCAAAATTCGGAAGCGAGTGGCTTCCATTACAAAAGAAAACAAAATTGGCTCAACTAGGTCCGGTAGGCCAGCTTTGCAGGCATGCGCTTTCGAGCGAGGGCTGTGGTGTGTATCAAAATTTACAGCCTTTGTTCAACCTTATTCGAAAACCTGGCAGTTCTCTGAGGATGGCCGTGTGCTGCCCTGCTGGAGGTATGAGCTTAGCGTAAGCCTGATCACTAATGCTCCGTTTCGAGGACCACTGCAAGATGTGCAGGGCTTCCTGGCCGACCTGTCGAGCAGAAGGACTCCGACACTGACGTACATTCGTGGTGCACCGATCAGCTGCAACCACTTCGTGACGTCTTCTTGGCGGCGGACGGACTGTAATGATTCGAGGCCCAGCCAGCGGAAACAGGCGAGCCAGTCAGGCGCCATCAGGTATGCGGCCGAAAGCGCTGCTGTTCGGAGCAGACGAGACACTGCGTGGGGCAGCTACTGGCGACGGCGTCGGCGTACACAAAGGCGTCTAATCCCCTTCGCCGGGGAGGCTGAGTGCGGCGCTTCTCCCGGACTGCCCGTGGACCGACGGACGAGACCCAGGGGCGACGACGGCGTGGGCGACGGCGCCGCCAACTCAATGCCCGCGTGCGCCCAGAGGAGCCGACAAGGCGGAGGGGCGACACGGCTGATTTGTCCCTGAAGAGGTCACCGGTGTGAGCGGTCAGCGCTCGCGTCCCCATCGATCAGGATCATCACACAGCAGCAACGACCTTTGGGCCTGGTCGGCCCGCGGAAAACCAAAAGTTCGTGACTGAGAGACGCCAAGTTCCTCCTTGCCCGTGTGTGTGTGTGTCTGTGCGGTGTGTGCGATCACGTGGGGAGGGCGGAGCCTAAGAAGGCGCTAGCAACCCATTGGACGCTCAACCAGAGATCAGATTCCCTAGCTGGGTGCCTGGGGAATGTGATCTGCATTTAAGCAGCAATCTGTGGGGTGCCAGAGGATCCTCCAACATTTTCTGACTTTGGTCTCCTGGCTACTGTACATGATGTAAAATAAACCTTCAAATTTACTTCTCCTCCTAAAGACTTCTCTCCGTAGTCTGCCTGCTTCGTCCTCATGCGGTGAAGCCCACGGTCCCGATCCCCGAGCACATCACCGCCTTGTGGATGCGCGTGCTCGGATGTGCACCACATGGTGCGGGTGTGCACCTTTAACCCTGCTTATACCACTTACAGTCACCTGCCCGAGAGAGCTGGTAACCTTTTTTTGCTAGGCAGCTCAACATTAGAGAGCCAAAGAGTCCTCCTCGCTAGGCCCCGAGCTGCCGTGGAAGCCACAGGGGTCACTCACTAAGGACCTCTCCTAGAATTTGTAAGGGGCTGGCCCTTAAGGCCAGTCCCCACTCTATCTTGTAATAGCCTAAATAAATATTACCCACCACCACCAGCCGTGAGGTGGGTATCAGGCTGGATGCATGCGGCTCACTGATACCGGTGAAACATGGGAGTTGGCCCGGCGCTGCCTCCACACTGTGCTCTCACGTGTGTAGAGGGAGTAGTGTGGCTTTCGATTGGGGCGCCTACTGTCGCGGCAGCAGGTAGATTTAGAAAAGGTGGCTAAAAACTTTGGGGTTTGATTTCATTTTTCTGGGAAAGGAAATGACGCGGTAACTGTCTCACTTACTTCGGTATACACCCGATTCGCACGGCAACGGAACGGATAAGGGAGGCAATGAATGAAGTCAGAAAGAAACAGGCTCCGCTGTGGAGGTCTCATTAAAATTTAGACCACGTGGGGACCTTTAACGTGCACTGACCTCATACAGCACACCGGCGCCTTTTGCAGTTTGCCGTTAAGCCCCAGGACATCATCATCATCATTTCGCCTTGATCGAAACGCTGCCGGCGCGGTCGGGTTCGGACCCGGGTAATCACACTCCGTAGCCGTGTGCACTATCCACTGAGCCACCGCGGGATGTTAACTAGTTTGGTGTAGAAAGGGGTCAAAAAGAATTACCATTCAGTTCACCCGCCGTTTTCTTATTTATGGTGTAGATCTATAGCGCAGCTCCTTGGCGCCCGTTCCTGCGTTTCACGGCGTCGCCGTTGTCGCTCGTAACCAGCTCCGCAGCCGGGGCAGCGCGTTGCTCTAGCTGCGCGCGCTCCTGGCGCCATCTCCCGGACGCCCAAGCAGAAACGCATCGCCGCAGCCGTTTGCCACTTCGAACCACCTGCCTATATATATAGTTTATACTCTGTCAGTTTTTTCGCAGCCATGAGCGAGACAACCGGTGGAAGTCCTTCGTGACAACATCACGAAATACTTGCACAGACCTCGTCTTTGAAAACCAGGCAATGGTGCAGCAAGTTGAGCATATATCCATTTCTCCGACCACAAAGCTTCCATCAAAATAAAGAACTGTTAGTGGAGCGTTTCTGGAATATGTAATAAGTGTCAAAAATAACAAGTCGTCTGTAATTGTGCATTCATGTCTTGCTCGAGTTCTCTGCCTCAATCTATCGAAAAGCTGGAAGAGCTGATGAGCTGCGCTAAAATTTTGCTTTAGGAGGTAACGTAATCGTCGTATTTTTTTTATTTGCGCGGACGTCAAAAAAAAAACAGAACAAAATTACATTTGTGATCTTTACCAATGCGTGTTACGCCCGATATGGTGCTATACGTGGCATAGGCAAAAAAAATGTGTAACGCTGCCCATGTTTTTACAGTTTGTTTCGGTTATTTTATGGGATATTTTTATATTTTTACTGCAGAAAAGTAACCGTATCTATGGAACAAGAACGCCTTCATTTGTTTATTTTTTTATTTGTGATCACTGCACTTCTTGGTCGCAATGGTGAAGCAGTCAACGAAGCGAAGAACTGCGCAGAGAAAATCCCTATTTTAAATGTCTATGACCCACGCGTGTCCGTATTGTTGGAGCCTGCAATTGAGGCGCCCATGCCTTAGGGACCCTGTTCTAAAGCTAACAAGTGATGAAAGCATGTTAGTCGGGTATCCAGTCGTTGCGTCTTCCTCGCGGTTCGGGAGAGGGTTCCATCGGCGCTCGGAATAAAATTTCTTGTGCGTGCCCATGGACACGCACATTACCGAACATACCCTCGTGGCCAGTTCCAGACGTGACAGTCATGGAGTGCTGCGGAGCGATTGAGTATTCAAGGACCGGGGCGCGCTTCTCTCAGATGTTGCCATAGAGAAAGCGTCTGCATGCGGTTCGTGATTCGGTGCAGATTGTCGGTGTCTAGGGCTGAGTGTTCCACAGGTAGGGCTAGAACAACGCGTTCTGATTAACCTGGGTCCCGAGTGCACTGGAACGAAAAGAAAGTGTGTCGTCAGTCTGAAGAGGCCGAAGCAACGCCGGCAATCCTACTATCGATAGAGAGAGAAAAATATATTAATTTAAGTGACCCATATGTCCGGATCCTTGTTCTTGTGGGAGCGGGAGTTAAGGTTCCTCCCCGAAGACGGTGAGCAGGTGCTGCAGGAGGTTGCGCCAAATAAGAGGACGTTTTCCCGAGGTGGGCAACGCAGGCCGCCCACGTGGGTATGCAACGAGACTGTGCGCCACGTGTTGGATCCTGGGCTGTTCCAGTACATGTGGACAAGCGTGGTTATGCAGCCACACACTTGACAGTCTGGTGAATCGGGGTCCTGTTGTATTTTGTGTAAGGTGAAGTTACGGTTAGTTAGTGCGTTTGGGCTTGTCCCCCTGCTGGTTTCCTAATTGGCAAGTGAGGTGCTTAGCAGGGACTCGTCTACTGCCCGTGTGTAGGTACGGATTCATGTTGCATGCCAGGGGCTGGAGTCGCAGTTGTTGAACTATAAGACTAGGAATGGGTCTTGTTGCAGCATTACTCGTCTCTATGGGATTTGTTATCCGAGCTGTCGTAGGAGAATGGGGCCACCGGGTGGCGCACGCAGACGCTTGTGATGGTTCGACCGATGGGCCTCTAAATGTTATTGTGGACTGCGAGTTGGAGAAGCTTCCCCGTGCTGGCGAACCAGGGCATGCGCAAGGCGGTCCTTACTCGCTTCCGTAGGAATATATTGGCCTCTTCTGACTACTTTAGTGTGAGGTTGTGGTAGGGAAGGAGGTATGCGAGGCAGCCGACAACAAATGCGTCCACCGAGAGCAGCGCGTCCCGCTCCCCAAGTTTGCAATTGTGGTTTACCACACGCTGATGAGGTTGTCTTTTTATGCTATCTGCTTTTCCAGGAGGTGTGTGGTATATACGGCAACCACGTTTGCTTACAGGTCTAATCCGAGCACGTGGTGGAGCTGAACCATGCGAACGGGTTGGCCGCTGTCGGCGACTTCTATGGCGGGATCATGTGGTTGCGCCCGGATCACAAGTAGTTCTAATTTGGGGGGCGACCAGGCCATGCCCATATCCCCTGCGATTTGAAGGGTTTCCTGTGCAGCGCCGATCGACCCTATTGTGATACAGAGGGCACTGTCGTCCGTGTACAGTTCGTGATGAAGGTCGGGAAATGCGGCCAGCATGCTCGCGAGTGGCACCATCGAAACTTTAAAAAGCCAAAGATAAATTACAGCTCCCACTGGAGTGCCTAAAAAAGAAATAGACTTCATCCTATGCGCTCACCCTGGCATCGTATAGAGGATGTGGAGGTCCTCGGTAAGGTCCGTTGTAGCGACCACAGAATGCTAAGGTATCATATTAACTTATATTTGAAGAGGGAACGGAGGAAGGTAGTGAACAATGCGACAGGTGGGGATAGTTTGTATTTCCTTTTTGGAGCTGTAGCAGAAATGCGCCAAGTATAAAATGAACAAAACGATAGAAGACTGGACAAAGCGCTATTGAAGCGGAGGCCGATTAATGAGTTAGCGGTAAGGGTTTATTTTGCAGAGAATCGACCAATGTATGGTCTAAATAACGAATGCATCCTAAAAGCGTTAAGAAGAAATTGGGCATATGCAAAAACCAGATGCATGCGTTAAGAGGCAAAGAGGGAAATGTGATTAGCTATATGGATAAGGTAGTTCAATTAGCCGAAGAGCTTTACACAAATCTATACAGTAGCTAATGCAATCAGAACGTTAATGATGGGCGGCTGAGATTAAGACGTTTGCGGGGATACGGTGGCCGCAAGTGGCAAAGGACACGGCTAATTGGAGAGACATGCTGGGCGCAGTCACCCTGATGATGATGATGTGGAGTGCTTTGGTTGGGAAGAGATAACGTTGGATTGGACATCACTGCGACGCTGAATTTTGCCGGGTGGCGTGTAATAGAAGTCTTCACATATTTGCATACTAGCGTGCCATATCCGGTGGCGGCATGTGTGCGCAGGATGTACTCGTGCCCTGCATTGTCGAAGGCCTTGTGTACATTTGATGCCAATGTGGCTAAGGTACTGCCCGTGAGTTCGCGCGTTTGGCAAATTTTCTTTCAACTTTGCAGGGTGTCCTGCACCGAAAGGTTCGGTCGAAAGCCATATTGGGTCGGGGCAAAGAACCCCGCAGATTCGAGTGGCGTTTGCAGGCCGTGGATCACGACGCGTTCGAACAATGTACCTGCGCAGCTCGTAAGCGAGGTGGGCGTGATGTTCAAAAGTTTCAGTGATTTGCCCGGCTTTGGGATTACACTGATGTGCGCGTGTTTCCACGCTACGGGAAGCGCACCTCCCCTCAGTTTTCACTGAACAGGCCGGTCAGCTCTGCGAGGGACATATCATCCAGGTTTGGAAGCATCTCCAATGTAATCCGATCGACACCCGGTGCCGTGCCTCGCTGTATGTGAGAAAAGGCCTGTCGGACCAGCGAGGGCGTAATGTCCGCGTCTATGTCAGCGTTCGGAGCCGGGGGCTGCGGGGACGGTTTGCTCGGATCTAGAAAATGAGAGCCGGTACGTATCGTTGCTTTAGGTGGGATGAGATGTGTGTACCATCAAGCCTCTCGATGTGAACAAGACTATGTGTGTTTGCTTGTGAGCGCGTCTTACTGGCGGTGGGTCCAGTAGTGTCATGAGATGGTTCCACATGCGCTTGCTCCCAAGGTTCCGCGCAATCAGTTGCACATGCTTGACCTGTTGGACTTGGTGAGCTGCGCGGCTTCGTCAGCTCCTCTTAAAGAGATTTTAGAGGTGAGCAGGTGAAGTTTATGGTTCAAACATTAGCATTTATAGCGGCGCGATCATGCCTCGCCTCCCACGTGTGGAAAAGGTGCAAATCGACCAGCGGTGCATCCAAGGTGTTTTGCACGTGTGTCTTCGGCTCGTGTACCTCCTTACGGAGGTGTTCCACCCATAGCCGCCATAGCCTCCCGGAACGTGTTCCATTCACTTATGGCCTGTCGTTTGAGCGATAATATTTTCGTATCGTGTGTGAGCCCGTCTGGTTGATGTGATGGTCACTAGCTAGCGCGTCCGGCAATACTTCGTGCAATGCCATAGAGAGAGAGAAATGAATTTTATTGAGGAAAAGGCATGCAATGCCATGATCACAGCCTGGCTGACGGCCATCAGATCTGGTGCGGTGTCTCGTATCATACCTGTGCCCTTTCGGGTGTGCGCGGCGGGGGCTCTCACAAGACATACTTCGTGCTATGCGAACGTGTTGTGGATCATGCTTCATTTAGGGGTGTTGGATGGGTAGAGCCAAGCTCTGTGTGTCTTGGCCGCCGTGGTGGCGCACGGGCAAGGATACTCGGCTGCTGACAGTAAAGACGCGGGTCGATCCCGGCCGCGGCGGTCGAATTTTGATGGAGGCTTAATTCTGAAGGCCCGCGTGCTGTGCGATGTCAGTGCACGTTAGAGAACCCCAGGTGGTGGAAATTTTCAGAGCCCATCACTACTGCGTCCCTCATAGCCTAAGTCGCTTTGGGACTTAAAACCTCATAAAACCATAAACCTCTGCTACCCGCGTTGAAATCCCCTACAATCACGCGGCGAGTGTGCGAGGCTCACGCGTCGAGACGTGGTATATGTTTGCTCTTGTCTTTAGGTGGACGGTATACTTTCGCTAGCAATAAACTGGATTGCTTCGCTCCGTTCGGGAGAAGTAATTCCGTGATCTTGTCTTCGGCGGCCGTGGTCGCGGTGGATGTGAGATCGGCAAAGGTAAGGGTATTACGGACAAGGATGGCCGTGAGAAGTGAGGTCGCTGCAAGTTTATAGCCATGCAGAGCCCTATACGTGTTTCCTGGAGTGCCTAAACGTCCCGGGGTGATGGAGTGTTTGAAGGTATGTCGCAAAAGAGCTCTACGTTTTCCTGTACCACCTGCACTTCCACTGTCAGATCGTGATATTGTGCAGCTGTTCTTTCCATGATCGGCTTGTGTGCCAGTACGAAGCTACTACTCGGCGCACAAAAACAACACGTGAGTGCCTTCGACGCCCAAGAGACACCAGTTGTCACTGGTCTCATGTTTTAAACCGTAGTCCACCCCCCACTATCCTAACGCTTTCAAGATGACTTCTACGTAGGGCGACGTTTCCCCCGATATCATGTAGTTCCCCCAGGCTGCCCCATCCAATCGCTTGCCGCGCAGAACTGCACTGAACTCTTCGCAGGAATTTCGGTTCTACAGTTTCGGTGCCATTTGAAACACTCGAGAGGCTTTGAATGGCCGTGGTCACCGTCTTAATGTAGTTCGCCGGGAAGAACGTGCCGGAAGACGAGACGATAAAAATAAGCAGTCACCATGGACGATGGACTCTGATTTTACAGCCCAGATATCCGAAGCAATTAAACGCCACTTTGAGAAAAAGGTGCCTCGCTTCTTGAAAGCTTCGTGCTTGCCCAGAGGAATAGTGAATGTAGAGCTTCTACGGAGACATTGAAGTGACCACTAGCAAGGTGAAAGAAATTCACGAGTCGGTAAACGTTCTTTGCTGGATATCACCATGCTTACTCAAAGAACAAATCCCTTTTGGAGAACACTAGCCGTCTTTTGTAAACTGAAGCTCGCTGCGCAAAAAAGGTAGGAACATGGTGTCCAAAAGACGAGCTGCTTATTCGTTATATCCCCACGTTGCGAACAGGCGCAGGAAATTATTCAGTGGCAGGTACGCATCAAAAACAGGAGGAGATTGTGGTGTCTTCAGAACTTTCTACTGGAGAACCGTAGAAGTATATGTCTATGAAAACTTTGTTCTTTTAGAAAAGTGTTACCCGGAACAAAACGTTGAGGAGCTTCGACTATCCCTCGGATATGGCATCTTCTGGATCGATCGGCAGGAGCACTGATGTCCACGGCTTATACACTGGTAAACTGGCAGAGAGCAGCCGTCAAGTCCTCCGTGAGTGTCTTCTCATCTGATTCTGTCCACATGAATGAACGGACTTATTGTAAGCTTTCAGCCTGACGTCCCAATAGCTCACGCATATTGAAGTTCTTGCTCGAGTGAAAAGGGGCGAGGATAAGCTTTTTTCTGGTATATATAAGAGACAGTGCATCTTTTTTGCTGAATGAAGCAGTTTTCGGCCATTGTCGAAAACAAAGGGAAGAAAATCGCAATCTAGTTCATAGTACGAGGCCTTCAAAAATTTCATCAGAATGGCCAGGTCATTAAGAAGTTCCACGAGCTCTCCCAAATACAGTGTCGTGTAGGTGAGGCTAGTTCGCGCAGAAGACGCCTTCGAGGCCTGCAAAACGCTGAGCATTGTTTTATTTCATTTCATTTTTATTTCCTTAAAGACCCCCTTTTGGGGTCGTATCCGCCCTAGACTGGTAGATACGACGTAGTGTACTGTGGCAACAAGTAGGGACCAAAGAGTCAAAAATGTTCGTTAAGAATACCGTTCAGCAAGCATCACGTGGCGGGGATATCCTCTCTTTTCAATAAGGAATCTGTTCGTATCTATAATTGAGGCTTTGTAGCTCACTCATCCGTCTAGAGCCTTGTACCTTTCAAGAGTTAAGATACTGTAGATATACAGAGATATTTTTGACTTTGGGGACCGTCCCTTGGGTCAAACCTCTGTTGTCGCCCACCACATTGACACCGGCGAGGCCCGCCCTATTCACAGACGGCCCTATAGGGTCTCCCTCGCAGAGCGCCGTGTTATTCAGGCAGAAGTGGACAAGATGCTGGCCCGCAACATCATCGAGCCTTCGAGTAGTCCTTGGGCGTCCCCTGTCGTGCTTGTTAAAAAGAAAGATCAAACTTGGCGATTCTGCGTCGATTACCGCCATCTGATTGCCGTCACAAAGAAAGACGTCTACCCTTTGCCCCGAATTGACGACGCTCTCGACTGCTTGCACGGCGCCAGTTACTTTTCCTCCATCGATCTTCGCTCAGGTTACTGGCAGATCGCTGTCGATGAACGGGATCGGGAGAAAACCGCCTTTGTCACCCCGGATGGCCTGTACCAGTTTAAAGTCATGCCTTTTGGCCTGTGCAATGCCCCTGCCACCTTCTAGCGCATGATGGACTCCCTCCTGCGCGGTTTTAAGTGGACGACATGCCTCTGCTACTTAGATGACGTGATTGTTTTTTCGTCCACATTCCAAAGCCATCTTCATCGCCTTTCAGCCATCCTTGCCGTCTTCCGCCGCGCTGGTCTTCAGCTGAACTCGAAGAAATGTACCTTCGGCCGCCGACAGCTCAAGGTCCTTGGCCACTTGGTCGATTCTGCTGGGATCCAACCCGACCCCGACAAGGTTCGCGCCGTGCGTTCATTTCCTACTCCGCGCTCCTCCGGTGATGTGCGCAGCTTTCTCGGCCTATGTTCCTATTTCCGCCGGTTCATCCAGAACTTTGCGGAAATAGCCCGACCTCTTACCACGCTCCTCAAGAAGGACATCCCGTTCTCTTGGGGACCCCCCCAAGCTGACGCCTTCAGAGCCCTTATCAATGCCCTCACTGCTCCGCCTGTGTTGGCTCACTTTGATCCTTCAGCCCCTACGGAACTTCGGACCGATGCGAGCGGCCATGGCATTGGTGCCCTACTTGCTCAGCGGCAACGCAACAAGCTTCGCGTTATTGCGTACGCCAGCCGTCTCCTTTCTGTGTCAGAGCGCAACTATTCTATCACCGAGCGGGAATGCCTCGCCCTGGTTTGGGCTATTGCAAAATTCCGCCCTTACTTGTTTGGGCACCCTTTCTCTGTTATCACGGATCACCACGCCTTATGCTGGCTTTCTTCGCTCAAAGACCCTACAGGCCGGCTGGGGCGCTGGGCTCTTCGCCTTCAAGAGTACACATTTTGTGTCGTCCACAAGTCCGGCCGCTTGCACCAGGACGCGGATTGCTTGTCCCGTTACCCTGTCGATGCGCCTTCCTCCAACGAATGCGAGGCTGACGCCTGCGTCTTATCCATCTCGGCCTTCCGCAACATTGCGCAAGAACAGCGCTTGGATTCTTCGCTACGTTCCCTCATCGACCGCCTCACTGCCAACCGCTGTGATGGGTCCCTTGCCCCGTTTGTGCTCCATGAGAACGTCCTCTACCGGCGCAATATGCGGCCTGACGGCGCTGACCTCTTGCTCGTGGTCCCGCAACACCTGCGCCGCAGCGTCCTTGAGCAGCTTCATGACGTTCCCACGGCCGGTCATCTTGGAGTCTCCCGCACCTACGACAGCGTGCGCCGCCGCTTCTTTTGGCCCGGTCTATACCGTTCTGTCCGCCGTTATGTGGCCGCTTGCGAGCTGTGCCAACGACGGAAGACGCCCTCGGTTCTCCCTCCCGGACACCTTCAGCCGATTCCCATCCCCGAAGACCCGTTTTCCCGTGTCGGCCTCGACCTGCTCGGCCCTTTTCCGGTGTCTGCCATGGGAAACAAATGGATCGCGGTCGCGACGGACTACTCCACGCGCTACGCTATTACGCGAGCGATCCCAACCAGCTGCGCAACTGATGTCGCTGACTTTCTCCTGCACGACGTCATACTCCACCACGGTGCTCCCCGTCACCTGCTCACCGATCGCGGCCGCTGCTTTCTTTCCAAAGTGGTCGCCGAACTGCTCCGCTTCTGCTCCGTCCGTCATCAATTCGCCACGGCCTACCATCCGCAGACGAACGGGCTCACTGAACGTCTGAACCGTACCCTCACCAACATGATTTCCATGTACGTCTCCGACCATCACCGCGACTGGGATATTAGCCTCCCATTTGTTACATTCGCCTACAATTCTACGCGTCACGATACAGCCGGTTTCTCCCCTTTTTATCTTCTCTTTGGCCGCGATCCTTTGCTGCCCTTCGACAGTGTGCTGCCCGCCACCGCCTCCACGAGTCCTTACGCTCGGGACGCCATCGCTCGCGCCGACGCTGCCCGTCTTGTCGCCCGCCAGCGGCTGTCAGCCTCCCAAGTCAATCAGAAACGACGTCATGACTGTCGCCGTCGTGAAGTCACCTACTCTCCTGGCTCTCTTGTTTTACTCTGGGTCCCTTCCCGCCGTGTGGGCCTTTGTGAAAAACTGCTTCCCCGATATACAGGCCCTTATCGGGTCGTACGTCCGGTGACCGCGGTGACGTACGAGATCACCCCGCTACATCCGCCATCCCCGGCCGCTGCTCCCCGCACCGACGTCGTCCATGTGTCCCGCCTCAAACCTTACAACTCGCCGTCTAGCTGGCCTGTGTAGTGCGCACCGGGACGGTGGTTTTGCCGCGAGGGGGGGTCATGCTACGGACGCTGGGAGGACGACGAAGTGGTTTTGTTAAGAAGACGACGCTGAGGTGCGAGCTTGTATGCTGTGAGACTACTCCAAGCTGACGGTCCCTTGCGTAGCAGATTACCTCTGCTGTTTCTATTGCTGCCTCTAGCCGCCACGTATCAATATTTTGCAAGGAAAACTACTGAACCTACGAACTGCCATGAAAGCGTTACTAGAGCTTTGTGCGTGCTTCTGGGCAACAACCTGGACAATAGGCTACTGCACCCGTTTGGACATCGAGAAATGTCACGCTGTTCTCTTATAAATCGGCATGGACATCATCTCGTGCGCGTCGTGCTGAAACCTCTAAATTTGAGAGAGCATTTCTACCTAGCAGCAGGTTTTCGCAAAGTACAAAATGAATCTGTACAGCTAAAGTCATAATTTATTTATCATTTTTGGGATGCAACTTGGCAACATCATCATCAGCCAGACTACGCCCGCTGCAGGGCAAGGGCCACTCCCTTCAATTGATCCTGTCCTTTGCCAGCTGCGGCCTCCGTATCCCCGCAAACTTCTTACGCCACCAAACTTTCTGCGGCGACCTGCTACGCTTGCCTTCTCTTGGAATGCACTCCGTTACCCTTAAGGACCAACGGTTATCCTACCATCGCAACACGCTCAAGCCCCTTTCTTCCCCTTGGTTTCAATGTGGCACCAATGCAAAAAGAGAAATAGGGCGGGACACCATGCTATTGTCTATCGGCTATAATTATACAGCCTGCAGGGCTAACTAACATCAGTATCATTTAACTGACTAGCTTTGCATCATTGCCTCACGCAATTGGTCGAATATGTGAGGAAATCTAGTCTTCATCCATCTGAAGTTCAGGACTTCTAGAGGAGCTGACAGTTCCACTATACCTCTTAACGGGAAGGGGAGGGGGGGGGGGAGGCGTGAGCGTAGGTAAATTTTTTTTATTTTTTGGCTCTGAGCAATGCAATTTCGGCAGGCTTTTTGGGAAGTCCACTGGATGTGTAAACGATACAAGTCGCTGAAATAATTACGTTTGGCATTCTGAATTTCTCTATACACCATTGCTATAAGCCTATAACACACTGCAACACATATCGCTGTCGTAATTCAGTTTTTTTTTTCATTTTTATTGATGCAAGCGAACCACGACTTGGGGAAGTCAAAATCATAGCTTGAACCAAAGACAGATTAGCTTGCGAACTCGCAGAAGCGTTTTTTATCAAAGACAGAGGCGACACGTGCTTCAGCACCAGTTCTATATCTGCAGGCAAGTGAATATACCGGGTGTTTTTTTTCTAGAAGGTCCAAAATTTTTAAAAAAGGTAAATTGCTTTAGATTTATTTTAGCACTGGGGCTATACTGGAGGCTACGGCGTGCGCTAGGCAAGAGGAAAACTGCTTTAATTAGTTCACTCATTAACTAAATATGTTAATGAACTTTGCTAATTTTTATTTTAGGGGTTATGTTGTATTCGCAGAATTGGAGATCGTCCTGCAAACGATCCAACCGAGAAAAAACAATTTCAATTAAAAACTTTTCACGCACGGTACGAGGCGTGAAAACGTCACCCTGGTAGGCATCTTCACACCGCAACTCAGCGGCGGGGAGCGCCTCTGACGTAGTTCGCTCCGCCCTGCGCTTTGCGTCACACGGCTGATATCACCTGAAGCCCGGACGGGCGGCCTGCGCTTTCGCTGCTTGTTTCGATTCGCTCCGCGGCCTCACGGAATGCCGCGTTGGAACAAAAACGCACTGACACAAAGCGCAGGGCGGAGAGAGCTACGTCAAAGGCGCTCACAGACGCTGTGCTACAGTGTGAAGCTGCCTACCAGGGTGACTTTTTCTCGCTTCGTAACGCGCGCAAAAAATTTTTCATTATTTTTTTTTTCTTGGCTGGACTGCTTGGAAGACGATCTCCAATTATGCTAATACAACATATCCCCTAAAATTAAAATTATAAAAGTTTACGTATTCAGTTAATCAGCGAACTAATTAAAGTAGTTTGCCTCTTACCTGGCGTGCGCCGTAGCCCTCAGTATAGCCCCAGGGTTAAAATAAATCTAAAGGAATTTGCCTTTCTTTAAAAAGTTAGACCTTGTAAAAAAAACGCCCGGTAGAGTGCTACAAAATGCGCGATAATCAGTAGTTTTCGTCTGTGGGATGTTTTCTGGTGTTTTGTTTTTTGCCATATCGGAAATTCGCACGCGTTCACCTTCTTCGGCCTATATATAGGGCGTCCCAGCTAACTTGGACCAAGATTTTAAAAATACCTAAGCGTTCTTCAGAACCGAAATTGGGTGGATGTTGTTAGGGTTTATCTAAAGCTACAGTACCATTTTTCGCTCGACCTACTTGAATAATTAGTCGAGTTAAATTTATTAACTTTTTAAACATAGCTTGAAACGTTCAGGCTTCAATAGGAGAGTTGTGGAGTTCCACAAATATTGTCTAACCCAGGCACTTCCAACCAGATAGACTTAGCGTGGTCGTTTTTATTCAGGAAAAACGAAAGCCCGCGGAGTTTATAAAATACAACGCGACAGCGCGCTTCGTGCGTCCGAATGCACCGCAATTACAGCACCCTCATACGTGCTTTGTAAAAACATCGCCTGCGCCGTGCCGTCTCTTCGCTTACGAGAAAGGGCTTCAACTTTTGCTTGACTCTGACATTACCGGCAGCGGCTGGCGACGGCGCTCCGAAAAACGCTTCAAATTCAAATTCAAAAATTCACTTTATTTCTGGTAGAAAGCAAGTATACATCATGAGCAAGAGAGTTTAAAAGAGGATGATTCTACCAAGGAAGACGAGGCAAAAGGCGTTTCATCTACGCCTGACAAGGCCTCGCCTCCTGGCGAGATACATTGCACTCTCTACGCTACAAATGCCGTTGAGAAAAAGTATGTTACACCATTCATTACGTGCAGAAAACAGAAGCATTGTGAACAAGCATTATATGAAATTAAAACCGTAAGTACTACAGAAAACAAGAGAATTTTTCTTCAAAAAAAAAAAAAGCTTACATCACAACCTGTTAGTTATTATTGTGTCAAAAGGTAAGAACCACAGTTGCATAAATATTTATCTCAACAAAAGATTAGCTCCTAACCAGAAAAATTATTACAGTGTCAAAAGCATGAAGAAGCAACATTTGTATCGACATATTTCAATAATCTAACAATGAACACAGCAATACAAATGAAACACAAACCTAAATCAAATAACAAGGAGACAGATGATTTTTTTTTCTACCAGGAGTACTGTTTTTATCCGTGCTTTATGAGTATACGGTGACTGTACATTCACTGCGATGTCAATAAGCTCTGGAAACAAATTTAAAAGGACAGGAATCTGGTGGTCTAACGATTGTGTACCATAGGAAGTTCTGACTTTTTTCTTAGCAAATGAATTTGCCCTAAAGTTATAGCCGCATTCTTGACGTCGGTACTTCCCAAGAAGTGAATTTAGGTTACTTTTTATTTGAGTGAATATGTTGAGTGCCAAGCGCTGTCGAAATATACTTGTAATTGCAAGTATTTCATTTTTTACGAACAGTGGAGCTGTGTGTTCTCGCAACGCTGCATTTTCTATGAATCGGATGCATTTCTTTTGAAGAATATGAAGACGTTCCAAATTACCAGTGGTAGTGGTGCCGCAAACTAGTATGCAGTATTGCAATCTTGAATTAATCATGGTGTAATAAAGCTGGCGTTTGAACCACGCTGGGAGCATAAACTTAAATCTATTTAGCATTCCAATAGTTTTCGCGAGGTCCATAGTCAAATAGTTTATGTGGTGTGTCCAGTTCAAGTTTTCATGGAAATGTACACCCAGAAATTTCTGAGCGCTAACACGGTTTAATGTTTGCCCCTCGAAGACTAGTTTAAGTTTAGTGTCAATCGCCTTATTTTTAGCCCGAAAGATAATGTAGTTCGTTTTGTCTGTATTGAGTCTTAACTGGCTATGCTGCAACCACGTCGATAATTCTTCGAGCCATGTATTGGCATTCTTCATTAGGGTGATTAGACAATTGCCATGGAAAAACACATTAGTATCATCAGCATACAACACTATTTCGGGGGTTTGGGGTATTGATACAATGTCATTAATATATAAGAGAAATAGGAGAGGACCTAAGATGGAGCCTTGGGGTACGCCATATTTAATTACCTGTGCTGTTGATCTGCTGTTATGAATACTGACGAACTGGAGGCGGTTGTATAAATAACTTTTTATCAAATCAAGAGCTTTGCCGCGGATTCCATAGTCGTAAAGTTTACTAAACAATATATCGTGTTTAATGGAGTCAAATGCCTTCCTGAAATCTAGGAATATACCAAGAGTATATAGTTGTCTCTCTATGTTTGTTATTATTTTTTCCTTAATATTCAGTAGTGCTGATTCAACGGATTTCCCTTTCATCAGCAGCCGCTCGCCGATGTAGCGGAAGAGCACAATTATCGCCGCAGAAACGGGAGCCGCGCTTTCTTTCAACTGCCGCCCGAACCCACTGGCGCTTATCTTGGAACCAACGCCAAGCTGTGTCGTGGGCAGCACGAATTGAGCGAAGCGAGCGATGTTTTTCACAAAACACGAATGGGGGCGCTGTGAAATTCGTAGTTTAACTCTCGGCAAGATCGTGTCCTATCTAGTGGCGTGCAGTGTTTTTCATACTGTTGTCATAGTGGCCAGTTTTTCAAGCACCTGTGGATGAAATTATCGGGATCAGTTGTTCAAATACTTGCGGACGAAATTATGTGCGCAGCCTCTGAGTCGCCGCATGCTAAGCGAGGGTTTGTGCTGGTGAGGTTTTCCCATAGCGAAGTTCCCTGCAGCCACGAGACTGATCACCTGTAGGTGCGGTCGTCATCTCGCTAGAAGTTACAACGCATCATAAATCGCATAGAAAAAAAAAGGGTCGTATCCTATGTAATCCCGAACGGCCTCCAGAACCAGGTGATACCCCCTAGAGTAAACTAGTCTTCTCTAGGGGTCTGAGTATCTGAGTTTGGATGGTAGGGTGCCTCCTATATCGGTGGACAATAACGTTTCTTTCTCTCTCTCTCTCGCTCTCTCTGGGGGAAGTGCTGACTTTACTGGCGGAAGGTACGAGTCAAGTATTAGCTTAGAATCTTTGACTAGCGATATGAGGCTTCCTTCTAACTCTGTGTTCAATATGTGCTGTCGAAAATTCAATTTTCTCTTTGACCAATTTAAGGCACTTCTTATGTGGCGAAGCGTCATCGCTCGAATATTCCGTCTTTTGAGATCTACGACGTCTCCCAGCTGACATGAAAACGCGTTTCAAACTAGCAGACGCACTAGTAGGCATCAGATGGTTCGGTACCACACGAAAAGATGAGGCATTGTCCCCCACCACTTGCTTCGAACTTGGAAGTTTTGAGTTTTCAATATTTGCAAAGGGTTGTTATGAACTATGTATCTGTTAAAATGGCAATTAAAAATATTTAATGCGAATCTATTCAAGAGCAAGTATCGTAGCGTTTTGGCCATGATTATATGAAGTCGAGATGGAGGGAGGGGGGGCACGTGTGCTATAGGTTGTATGAACTTGAAGTGGGGTGAGCCACATTCATGATAGAACACCTTAAAGAAGGGAGTAAACTAACGCTTAATACCTACCATGAGCAGCGAAGGTAGAAGAAACTAGCTCCTATTGAGCCATACTTACAAAGGTCACACAATAATACCAGGTAGCTTAAGGAACAAACTAAACCTCAAACAACTGGAAGATGCGCAGAAAGGTAATTAAGGGGAACCGTGTTACAAGTGAACTTCGTATCACGTTCCACACATGCTGTATGCAACTCATCAGTCTCATCACCCAGTCCAATTTATTTTGCTTGCTTCAGATCAACGCCCTACTGAAAGCTACTTTATTCGCAGCTTTATACAACGCAATTTCCCGCGGCCAGTCACTTCCTGTCAAAAAAATCTTTCACCCTGTTGACAGCGGCATCAAAAACATCTTTCACTGTGTCAGCAACCTTTCCCGCAAGCTTGGCACCTCCTTGCACCACTTCAGCTCCTGTGTTGAGCCCATCGTCCACGACTCTTCTTCCTTCCTCGTCGGAAGCCCCCGCTACTGCAAGGATGTGAGCGCAGCACCGCAGACCTTCTGCATGGATTCACAAATTGTCAGTTCATTTCACTGAGTGGGATGCAAACATCGGAATCCCTGCTGCAAGAGTTGTGACCCTAAATCGCTCTCGCCTAACTCCGCAGTGACACTGACCATGACTATGAGGGGAGCAAAGTGGGGAAAAAAAAAACAGGTATGAGAGGAGAGCGCATCGCCGCGCGACGTGCTTTTTCGTGAATACCTTTTTTTGTACCGGATATATGTCCGAATAGCTCAACAAATCATTCTGAGTGAAGCAGTTTTGTATAAAGTGCAGCGGTCTTATGGCTAGTTGGTTGTATACCCGATCATTTTCGTCCGCTGCATAGTAACGTGACCCATGCACTGAAGAGAAATCTGAACTTGTCTTTTTGCCACGGGAACTCGATCTACACGTTCCGAGCTTTCTTAGAAGCGTCGATATAATGCCCTGTGTGGCCGATTTCCCTAATTAAATCGAATTAACGTCCGGCTCCCTCCTTTTTTTTTAATTCTCGCCCGTACGATGGGCGGAGTCGACCAACGCGTGGAGTGCCCTTCACCCAGTCCCGTGGCGGCTTGCCGCTCTGCCATCGGCGGAGTAATACGTAGTAGTCCGTAGTAGGAAATAGTCCGCGCGTATTTTTATTTATGCTGGCTTATTTTGCGGCTATATTATCTGCGAATGAAAATATTTATTCATGGAAACCTAAAAAAGAAAATGAAGCAGAAGCAAAGCCTCCACGGAGCTGGCTGAAAGGCACTTCACGCGTTGGTCGACTCCGCCCACCGTACGGGGCAGAATTCAAAAAATAGAGGCGGGAGCCGGACGTTAATTCGATTTAATTAGGGAAATAGGCCACACAGGGCAATAAGTCGCAGTTTCCAAGAGTGCTAGGAACGTGTAGATCGAGTTCCCGCGGCAAAAAGACAAGTTCAGAATCCTCTTCAGTGCACCTTTAAGAAGGAACTAAAAGAGCGTTGTGTGTTCCCCTAGTGAACTTTCTTTCGAACGTAGTGTTTTATCAGAAAGAAGAAAAAAATCTGTGGCTTAGCTTGGTTAAGCCCGGTAATTGCGAAAGCAATATCCGTACGTACGCCATGGCACAGCTGGTAGTGTAGCTGGTGGTGCTGCTTGTGGTTAGACTTGTGGTGATGCATCGGTTATACAACCCAATCCAATTCATTCCAATGCAATCCAAACCAATCCAATCCGATCCAATGCAATGCAATGCAATGCAATCCAATCCAATCCAATCCACTCCAATCCAATGTAATGTAATGTAATGTAATGTAATCCAATCCAGTCCAGTCCAGTCCAATACAATCCAATGCAATCCAATACAATCCAATACAATCCCATCCAATTCAATCCATTCCAATGCAATGCAATTCAATCCACTCCAATCCACTCCAATCCAATCCATTCCACTCCAATCCACTTCAATCCACTCCAATCCAGTCCACCCATATCCAATCCAAACGAATGTAATCTAATCTAATCTAATCTAATCTAATCTAATATAATATAATCCAATCCAATCCAATCCAATCCAATCCAGTCCAGTCCAATACAATACAGTACAATATAATTCAATCTAATCCAATGTAATGCAATCAAGGTCAAATGAATGTCAATGGCGGTCACCGCCACGGCGCGATGGTGGCCACGGGCCGCGGCACGATGGTGGTCACCGGCCGCATCACGCAACGGCGTGAAAGTGCAAGTAGTATTGCTTTCGCAATAAAAAGCGAAAGGCGTAGGCGTGCTAGTCTAGGGCACTACATAGGTATACTGACAAGTCAATGCAGCTAAATAGGGGGTCTCTTAGGGTAATGGTGCTAGTAGTGCCCTTGTAGCTTTCTTGCCGGTATCGCTGCACTATAGCGTATATATTGTCTGCATGCTCGCCTTAAATGTTTGCTTCCTTCGCAGCAGAGATCAGCGCTCGTCTGCTCTATAGACGAGCCTCCTCAGCACAGCACAAGGGCCCGACCTCCATCGATACCCAGAGCATTAGGAGAGTGCGCTGTCATGGAATTGATCTGCACCTACCATCCCGATTGTTCAGCAAGAGGGCACGTTAGTTTGTGGTCGTGACATACGGCGCGGATGCTGATGTGTTTCCGTGGGTTTGAGTTGGTCATGCAGGTTAGGTTTTACAAAAAGAAAAACTTAAGTGCTCCTTCAACTCCGTCTAATAGGCCTAGTTCTTTGAGCATCCGCCTCACGTGCATGCGGTGTTGGGTTCGATCATTCGTGCTGTGGAGAGCGTAATGGTTTGTCCTTCAAAGCTTCCCCCGTCTAGAGTTCGGCTTTACAGAAGATAAATGCTTGGGACAAAGTCACGTGACCTCTCCCTTAGCTGCCTCTGACTTGCTAAAGTTGTATGTAGTTTCTTTTTAACACGTTGGAGCGAGATATTTTCTGCATGTTTGAATGTTGAAATTTTGAGCGCTGCAAATTATGAAAACGGCGCAGAGTAATACCCTTGTCACACGGTCATTTCGAATGCCCTCGAATCGATTGTTTGTGTACCGAAAGGCCTGTTTAGTGCTCTTACGCAGACCAACGAAACGAGTCAACAGACCAACGGCGAACACTGTTGAGATTTGAAGGGCCTCCGAGCGGCGGTTGCTTGCACTATCGGTCATGGAATGCTCACAGAGACTCGCTGTGGAATACAATAAGAATAGTACTATGTCTGAAAAGTGTAAAACTTAAAAGTACACGACTGATTTTCGAGAAACAAAGACTGCCCAGGCTACAAAATGCTGCAGCATGCATAATATCATTGTTGACAGTGACACAAAAACAACCATGACCAACTTCCTAAAAAGTGAGGTTATTACAGACAACGAAGTTCCCTTAAAGAGTGATTAACATTATTGTAATTAAAAACATAGTGTTTTATAAACTTTTCAGGGTAAAATAGTTATTTTTGGCTAAAAAACCGAAAAAATTATTGGCGCTGACGTTGGCGACAGAACATGTTTGTATTAGATGACGGAATTCGAAGACGGCGATCGAGATTGCTGTATAGCAGCGGCACTATTGCTTCGAGTTGGATAGTGATTCAGAATTTGGAAAGCTTTCGACTGAATCGCCTTTGAAAGTGCCCGTGTGACAGGAGTATTATTCATGTTTTAAATGTTGAAATTGCCTATTACAACGTAGCAGGCCCCACCAAATTACTCAGTAATGTAATTTTTTCATCGTGTTTCAAACAGCGTCATCACTTTACGATGGCAGCCCGCGAGGAAGACGACGGGGCAGGAGACGCGTGTCACAAGGGCTTGGGCTACGAGTCGGCTTGAGACGATCAGAAGAACAATGTATATATATTTTTTCGTAAACCAGCAGACGACTGGTTTGGGAGGTTTCGGACTGGTTGGATCACCATTATCACAATGGTTTCCGAAAGGCTTGTCTACCGTCGTTCCTCTAGCCTTGTTCATTAACACCACAATCTTTAGTATTCATTTTAACTCTACTTAATGATTGCTTTCACGATTTTATAACACATTTCACACAGCTCTTCTCAAGAGATTTTTTCTTGAAATCTCATGAGTGGGTCTTGAGTGTTTTGTTTTTGTGTTCACTTAGCGACAGGATTTCTTCTTATTAATATCCATGTGTTCGTTGCTTTTTTGAAACTGGGTTACCGCAAGCCACCGCCCTAGCGCACCCCGTCTTCCTTACTTGTATAAATGTATTACCATCTAACGAATGTTCTAACGTACGTATCTTTGCTGATGATTTCGTTAAGTGTCGCCCTAGTAGCAACCCCAGTTACCTCTAGCCGTTTAAGTTTTTTACTAAGCGCGTATTAACTCGAAGGTGAAGAAAACAACTCCTGCTAAGTTTCTTTCGATGTCACTCACAACCACCTTTAAAGTTCTTTACCGCCAAATTTGATATCGCCACTAAATGTATTCTGCGACAACATAAATACTTAGCATTCATTTCAATAATCATCCTAACTGATAATTTCACATGGCGCATAACGCAGACGATTTCACACAACCGCACCTCTGCAAAAAGATGCTGCGGATGAGAAGACTCTATTTATAGATGCAAGGTGGGAGACTAGTGGAAGCGATCAGTATGCAGCCAATAAATTCCAACGCCGGCTTCCGCCTATTCTCGCCCCAATGCAGCTGCTGCAGAGCGTGACAACATGATGAGAACAATTAATGTAAGATTAGTAGTGGCCATGTACGTTGTCTCTAACAGTGCTTCTTTAACCGTAAAGGCTACAGGTGGAGCACAAGTAAGCTAAACTGGGCTAGTCCACGGAAAGCGCTCGTGTCCTGTCTTCACCTTACCTGTGTCTTGTTTTTCGCGCTACGTTTTTCGAAGATGCTACAGGTGAAGAACTAAATGGGGTACGTGGTACCTTTGTATTGTAAGGCAGCACTTCTACTTGGCTAGTGGAAACGTTCGCACCGGAATAAAGCTCGGCTAGCCTTTTTTTAAGCGTCTCAAGATTTATTCGTCCCAAGCTAATTTATATACGTGTCTGATATGGTTCTGTTACTTGCATGAACCTTACTTTAGGCTAACACAGTTAGGAATTTCTTTCAGTGCTTCGTAGATATGTTGCGTTGTCCTAGTATTTCTCTTGCAGTTCTATCTCGGTACCCTGTCCGCAGAGCTTAATTCTGGGAGAAGGAAAAGTTTTTTTACCCACTTCTCCGCAGGCGGTACATTGTTCGCACCCAGCACATAAATAGCTTCGGAAGTTTCATGCTGTATTGGGAAATACTCTAAAATAAATTCTTTGTAATCGGCGCCTTTATATTGCCTATAAAGCCGAAGTTTTCAACGTTTGAATAATGCCACCAAGCTCTGTAATGTTTGTTTGCTCATTGCCACAGCTGCCGGCGCACGGCTTTCAGAACGAACAAATAAACATGACAAAGCTTCGTGGCTCGTCGTTGTGAACAGCCTTCTAGAAGAAATTCAACAGGCTTCCCACTACGAGACAACGTTTCGGCACCTCGGGTTCTCCCACACCCTCCGCCGCATTCAATACGAATGCTACTGGCCAAAACTGTCCGCAGGCGTCGCATGGTGCGTAGAAAATTGCCGAGACTGCTCGCGATGAATGACGCTACGGACCGAACCAGCAGGACTTCTGAAGTCAATTCCGCGATAACCACGCCATTCCAGCAGATCGACATGGAGCTCCTCGGCCTCTTACCGCCGTGGACGCCCGAAAATAAATCTGTAACTGCGACGCCGCAGCAAAACCCTACCAAACGGTACAGCAGGAGGGTGACAGTTTTCGTGGAACGCATCTTGCTGCGACTGCTCTCCCGCAGTGCCCGTCACTTACAAGGGAACAGTGTTCAAGGCAAAGCTTATGCAAGGCATCCTGCGCTAAACTCGGACAAGCATCCAGATTACGACTGCGTATATCTGCAGACAAACGGCCTCACGGAGCGCTTGAACAATAATAGGATTGCAGACAAGCCTGCCAAGGATGTCGACGTAGAACACAAGATCTGAAATGTCGAAAACTGACTAGCAATGCGGCCCTTTACGTGTAGGCTGCGGACAGTCGAGCGCATGACCTTAGTTTAATCGTCCACTGCTGTCGCTCACAATTATAGCATGCAGTTCGAAGCCACAGGACGAGCATAGGCCTCTATACAAATTTACAAGAAGCCTCCACGCATCCAAGCCTCCAATACTTACAAAGGCATCTCTGAGGAATGCGTTAAGCGGCAGACACGTGGCAAACAATTCAGAACATAATTCCATGTGGCCACCCGTGCTGTTCAGGTTCTATTAGCCTTTTGCGATATGATATTAAGCAGTTATTTTACACGACCTGGAGTGTTAACGATTTCAACCTGTCCAAGCGTAGGGTCAATAACAGCGAAGAAAAGAGCGTAAGGCCTCACCACACGCCATCATGACAAACGGAAGAGCCACCGCAAAGAATCGTGCAATCTTGGTCTGTTTGAATAAAAAAGCAAGCATAAAATCAGCTTAGAACGATAATGAAGGATAGCCTAATCTTAGGAATTACCAGCGGATGTGGCAGCTGTACAATTGATAGCGATAGAAAGGAAGCAGTTTTGAACAAAAACAAGTCGAAAGTAAACGCCGTATCTCCCCTTCCCTGAATTTATTTATTTATTCCATACTATCAATCCCATCAGGGATCGTAACAGGGAGGGCATTCAAAAGTACAGAGGCACAAAAAATAGCAATGGTAAATCCCGGACGCGACGGTTGCAATTCGATGGAGGCGAAATGATAGAATCCCATGCATTGCGCGATGTCAGTGCACGTTAAAGAACCTCAGGTGGTCGAAATTTCCGGAGCCCTCCACTACGGCTTCCATCATAGCCCGAGTCGCTTTGGGACGTTAAACCACAGAAAGTATTCGGATTCCTGAGGCACGGGCTTCCCTATCGCCCAGGTGCTCCTGACGCTCACACAAAGACACGAGGTCTTACTGTTATACTGTCTGCACCAGCCGCTAATATAGACATTGCGCACAAAAACACTCACTGCAGAAAATACCCTTTTATGATTCTGTCACGTAGCGATGAAAGGCTTCTATTTACATCGGACTCGCGTGGCGGTTGTAGTCGGAAAACTGTTCAGAAACCATAAACAAAAAACTGGATGCCTCCGATAACATTTTGTTTTTCATCCAGGATGAAGGACGGCACGCACGTACTTCCTTATTCCAATTGCTTTGGCGGGCAAAATCACTCCGGGAAACATGTTTACTTCCTACCGTGGTGATCGCTGTTGCACCAAATGTCTTAAAAACGATAAACTGTACCGAAATTTTCTTTTCAATCCGGAAGAAAGGTTGCACGCAAGTGTGTCCTTCATGTGTGCCCGCGGAATTGGCTTTTTTGGGACGGTGTTTTGGATCCATACTTCACTCGGTTGTATTCTGTGCTCATGCCCCGGTAGAGTTTCCAGGTAAAACATAGGATGTTTTCTTTGTGTCTTAGAATCTAAAACCGCAAAAAAAAGGCAGAACCTGATTCCGTACCGTAACATTTTTTCCTGATTCCGTACAATACCGGCTGTTCAGGTTGATTTCAAATTTAGTCAACCGCTTACATTTCGTACTTTTTCACGCAGCTTCTTCAAACACTACCTTTACATTCGAATGTTTTGATGCTCAAAGCGGAATACCTAGTGAATGCCTGGTATCCCCAAGCAAATAACTTTCCTATATCCAAATGCTTCGTCTCTTTGTGGAATGCAATGTGTCTAAGCATCCATCCGGATACACGTTTATTTGAGGAAGGATTTATTTTCGTACAAAATATATTATGAAAAACTGGCTATGACGAAGGAAAACATGTAGAACCTATCTGAACATGCGCGGACAGCCCGACGGCACTCTGAGAGAAGGAATAAAACAGTGAGCGTAAGAAGGCATACGAGATAAATAGGCGCAAATAGTTGGATGGCTGCCGATAAATTTCGAGCAAATAAACTTCAGTTAGTGTGGCCTCAGGGCACACAGAAAACTACGCCATTTTTCATTCCATTGTCATCAAAACGAAACTGCCGTAGCTTACAGTTCATCTGCAGTTCTGCGCTGAGTTGCCCAGCGCCATCTGAAGGGCACCAGCACAAACAGGTAAAAATTTTGAATAGAATTCAGTACAATGGTTCGTGACAAATCGGTTCATAAAAGACGAGAAGGCACTTCGGTTTTCTCTTCGATAGTCTAAATTGTCTGCAATAGGCTTGTCTGTGGTAGCCCTGTCTATAAGACTCCTTATTCGAGTATTTTCCTCTTAATCGTCTACTTGACACCTAACAGTTCAACGCGTCCGTGTCCTACGAGCACCTGCGTAGGAGTGCACCTGTACGAGCGTCTTTTCTGCACGTCTTCCGATGTGTGATAGTATATAGTTCCCATCTGAAATTTTCCTCGTTGGTACATCAACCGCTCCACTCTCTTCCCATACCTGGAGAATGCTTCGTACCCAGTTAGAGCTGAAGGATGTGCTGAAGAGGTACTGTGCCTGTAGCAACGCTCAGAGCGGGAGTTGCTCACGCCCTACACTCTAAACACGAATACACCTATATGAAAGAAAAAAAGGGAGTAAGCAGTGCTCTAGCTCACTCGCTATTGTAAATCGTGTGCGCTAGAGGACAACTTCGCTCATTTTCCACAGCTTTCGGTTCAGAGCGTAGGTTATGCGACCGGAGCTCTTACAGCTCAGCTACTTCCATACTCGCAGTTCCTCTGTTCTTGCAGTTGCTGAGTGACGCAGCTGCTGTGCCGCGCGTGTCACACTCAGCGTTTGTGAAATAGGTGCGATATTCTGAGATTTCATCAAGTGAAGTTTTCTTTACGTCAGTGTTTAATATAAAAAACAGCAAACACCTTTTGACTGTCACTTTTTATTTCAATAAATTTTGTAAAGAAGGTAGCATTCTAGTTAGGTACAAGGACAGTACGTTAGCACTTAATTGTAAAAAACTTCAATAAACTGCCCCCCTCACCCGATACTGTTACCACTGGGATGCTTCTGAAGAGGTGAAGTGGCTTCAGGAGGAGCTCTATATTAGCGGCATGTTGTGAGAAAGAACCACGGAAGAAACTACATGCTGGGTAAGCCTTATGGGGACACAGGTACATACAGTTTTGAGAGAGTGTCTGTCGAGGACGTGGCCGGCTAGCTAGGGCGTTTTTACATATGGCCCGAGTTGCTTTAGGACGTTAAACCCCATAAACCAACCTATTTTTACTTACCGCATAGGTTCTGTAGATGAAGCACCGCTTTGTGTTCGTTTAGCACGCGTCGCTCGCGCCTCAAGTGGTCAAATACGATTCATCGTCATCTTCTTCTTCAGCCTGACTACGCCCACTGTAGGGCAAAGGCCCCTCCCATGTCTCTCCAATTAGCCCTGTCTTTCACCAGTTACGGCCTCCCTATCCCATCAAACTTCTTAATCTCATCCGCCCACCTAACTTTCTGCCGCCCCCTGCTACGTGCGCCTTCTCTTCGAATGTATTCCGTTGCCCTTAAGGACTAGCGCTTATCTTGCCTTCGCATTACATACCCTGACCAAGCCCATTTCTTCCTCTTGATTTCGACTAGGATGTCATTAACCCGCGTTTGTTCTCTCATCCACTCCGGCCTCTTCCGATCTCTTAAAGTTACACACCTATCATTTTTCTTTCCATAGCTCGCTGCGTTGTCCTTAACTTAAGCTCAACCCTATTTGTTAGTCTCCACGTTTCTGCCCCGTAGGTGAGTGCCGGTAAGACACGATCACGTGGCTGCAAAGCATCCTTCACTCTAAAGAAGCGAACACCTCAGAGTGGTTTCAAACTTGACAACTACAGAACTCTACTGCTTTACCCAATGTCCTCACGCTTTTCCAGCTTTCTTTCTGCCCAAGCGCTTACTTTCGCTGAAAATATCTTTTTAGGAGAGCATGCAGTTTATGTTCTCTGCTGTCGTGAAAAAGAAAGTCTTCTTGGTTGTGGCAACCTCCAATGATGGCGCCAGCTATCCACAATACAAGTACTTTGTCAACAAATTGTACAAACAGAGCTTAGTGCTTGTGAAGCTGGTGCTCTACTCACTAGTGTATCACTGTATCAAAAAAGTGGTTTTGAGAAAATGAAATAAATTTCAGGCACACAAAAAAGCGAATCGACAGATCAACGGCTCTTAATTTAGCGCAAACCATTGGCAAGCGCCTAGCAGTCTGGACCTGCATGTAGGAGCGTCGGCTTTCCCTTAATGACACGGATGTACTGGACAGCCTATTCAGTCCTTCGACGTATAATTTAGTTACTACGAGACAGCACTAACGAATTGCATGGTTTGTATAGCACGATAACTGATGAACACTGCACTCGGGTCCCGTGGGAGGCAATGCAATAACTTCAAGCGCGAGACCGGCCTGGGCTGGACACATCGATCTTTGTAACTCTCCAGCCCCAAACAGCCCCCGAGGGGCGCATTTCATCTCTTAGTCGCCGCAAGGCACTGTGCACTGTGAGGACTGTTAACGGTAAACGTGCACAAAACACAGTGTAGAAAGCAGGATGCACTCTTTATCTGTATAACTACAGCGCTGAGCATTTGAGGTGATGGTCCGAAGCTGCCCACATCGTTTAGTGGCCTAAGCCCAGTTGCCTTGTGATGTTTATGAAGTTGTCCATTAAGGTTCCGAAATGTCCCGTGACCGTAAAAAATGCTTAAGGCTACTCAGCTTGCATCAATATCCACGGTAATAAAGCTTAACGTGGCAACACATTTCGACCAGTCTTCTAAACAAGTCCAACGAACTTCAGTACAGCATTTAATGCAAGTTTGTTTTTCAATACAAATCACGCATGGCCTGTATATGTACGCATCCACAGAAAAACAGAAAAAGCTCTATTCAAGCCAGTTTTATCTCTGTGTGGCCCTGAAGAAAATTGTGCCACAGCATATTTCTTGCGGAGGAGTGGCCATAGTGCTGCCAACTTATTTTTTGCATAATCAACATGCAGCTCAGCGAAATCTTTTTCAAATCGAATCCGACGGTTCTTAAAAAGCATTTTATTATCGCCTTGGATCAATACTTTGAATCAACAAGAGTATTATGAGTGGAGTGGACGAACACGGTCGTTCGAAATTTTAGACTCGTGTCATGGTTTCCTGCGTGGCTATCGACCACAGCCCAAGAAGGACAAACGCAGTGGTGTCAGTGCCAATCGCTTGCGTGCCGTTCCTCTATTGTTTTTCGTTTCTAAGCAACGTGGTAACAAGGGCCAGTTGAGCGTAGATCAGCGCTGCCCAGTTCACAATAACCTAGGGCCTCTGTGAAGACAACACGCATGATCTTTGTGAGCTATTCGTGCTGCTAGTCACGAAAATTCACTTTCTGTTTTGCGAAAATATTGCACCAAAAAAATAGTTCTTGAACAAGAATTCGTCTCTTCAAACAGTAGACGTCTTTCTTGATAGCATTTTAAAGGAATGTAGGGGCAAGTCAACACTTTAAAGTTTGAAATCCTAGCAATATAAAGCAGGTTAGAGGGCAAGTTAGAAGGCTCTGGAAAAAGTAGTTCACTGTCGGAATACCATTATCTCGCCCTGTATTATGCTTACTGAGCAATCATTAAGGGGAACTTTCTTACGGGTTGTCTCGTTACTTTTTGTCGTCGGTCTCTGTAGTGGATCAATTGGTCTAAATTCAACAATGTTCAGAGTTATGGAAGCCTCGAAGGCGTCGCCTACGAGGTCTATCCTCATCTACTCACCCGAGCAATTACAAGAGCTAGACGAACACTTTAATCGCCTGCCGATTCCACTGAAATTTGTGAAGGCCTCATTCGAAGACATGTTGTGTGAATTTGTTGGTTATGCGGTTCAAAACAGAAGCTGTTATGTGCGTCGCGAAACTGCGCTGTCATTCACCCTTCAAAATAGGCTTGTGTTTTCGCCGTGGTTCTCAAGCCAGAAACAGAAAGTGCAGGAGATATCCGCAATTTTTGCTGAATCATTATTGTACTCACGGTGGTTTGTCTGAACCCAATCACACGAGCAGGCTCTCATGCAGTTTCACACAGGGCTTTGCCAAGTCACGACTGTCACTGCAGCCAACATTAATGTTCCGGCAAGTCGATTCCGAAGGTGCCATATCCGAGAGGTAGTAGAAGCTCCTCAAATATTTTTAATTTCGGATAGACCGGATAACTATTTTCCAAAAAGGAAGGAGCTCTGGATTGGAAGCGATGATCGTGGAACTACGGTAGAGATCGCCCTGACGATGCCAGAAGCAGCTGCCCTCGTCGATGCATACAAGACACTGAACAACAGCGTCCACCTCATCAGAACTGAGAGCGTCGGAAAATTCCTAAGCGGACAAGTCGAGACTATGCTTCTACCACCTCAGAGCTCTCTTCTTCAGTATCCAAACATGTTTAAAGACGCCCAGTACACCCCGGCAGAGCTATGCTACTTTACTCAACGGGGTACAGTTATGCAAATATCCTTTATTGACTCATGGATCTCGTTCACCTGGTTATTGGTTACGTTAATTGCTTTCGGGACGCTCGTTTCAACTGGCCTGTGGATGGCCACGAAGCTTTTTCCTAGGAAAAGCTGCTTTTCTCAGTCTGACGTTTGCCTTTTTTTAGTGAGTGCGCTGCTTAGCAAGAGCCCACCAAGAGTTCTGGCCGAACGCAGTCTAATGCTTGCCGCGTGGTCCTTAGGCATGTTCTTCTTGGGTAACTATATTCAAACCACAATCACGGCAATTCGAAGCGTCCCAAGTGTTTCAAAGAGTGTGGAGGGCGTAGCCGAGCTGCTGCTTCTGATCGAGAGGGGTTCCATGCTACCCTGCGCAACGCACCATTGGGCAGGGTTTTGGGATCTCTACAGCCGATCGGGCGAAATATCACCCGACATTGCAACCATCATGAAAGTCTTAGAAAAGTGTGGCATAGACTGTGTTGAACAAAGTCGAGGGGCGGTGCAGCACTGCTTTCGGTTAGGTGCCCAAGGTTCTCATCTTGTATTAGCCTCATGCGGCGAGGACACTGTCGGCCAGGCGTCATGGTGGAATCTCGTGCCTGGAGAGCACATGTTTATGGAGCATCAGGTGCTCCTCTTTCTGGATACAAACCCTCTCAGGTAAGCGCTCAGGTTATATTGTCGCAGGTCGGCTGCAGGTTGTCAAGGAAGAAGAAATGGGGGTCGGAACACGTTAGCCTTGTGGTGTGCACGTTCGGTTAAGGGATAGATAAGCATCAGACCACAAAGCTGCTTCTCGCCGAGAGCACTTAGAAGCGCCTTTGTTTTTACAGCACTAAGATCGGACCACGACAGGTGTGAATCTATGAAAGCTGGTATTTTGCAGTATGGGAGTATAACTGTGCTCACTACAGCTTTCGAAGACCCCTAACCTCTGAACCTGTTGGGCCACTTGCCCATATTCCTTTATAATAGGCTGAAGTTAGTTTAAGGCTCCTTAAGGTTCCCTTTATTCGAACCCGTAAAATCACCTCTGCGTGTGTCAGATTAAAATTACGTTTGGCGGTTGATACGGGGTATTGCTTAGAGATTGGAAGGGTACAACGGGTTTACTACTTGAAATCTTCGTGCTTATGAACCAAGAGGCTCCGTGTCTTTACTGAAGTCGATAGCTGACGGGTTTCATACGCAAGCGAATGGCATTGTCTTAGTAGTATATCGACAGTCAATCAATTTTCACTTTCTAAGTCTACCACTTTTGGGGGTAAAAAAATTGTACCTTTCAAAGGGTCTTCGATAATGTTTCCTGTGGAAGGAGCTTACGCTTCTTACACAGGCACTAGCCCTATTCGATCTCAAAGCTACGGATTGTTGACAGTGTTGTGTATTGTATTGAACGCCCTAAAAGTGCAAGTGTGCTAAGACAGATGCATTAGTGTGTCGCAGCGGAATAATTTTGATCACAGCTTACACATTACTGACAGTTTGCCTTTTAGACTCTCCAGAATACCACACTTCCTGGTATGTAATATTGTTATATTACGCAATACTCTTGCATAGTTTGGAATGTACTTTCAATCCTCTATGCAATATCACGAATGGACTTTTTGCAGCTTATTTATATATACTCTTAGTACTATATTGTTCATTCTGAGTGATAAGTATATTTTGCTGCAGTGATTGCAATTTATTTTGTTTTTTATATTTTTCATTTTCACTTACTTCAAATACCACAGGAGACCCCTGGCTTTGCATTTTTGTCGCCTTAATTAAACAGCAGGGCAATGTCACCAGCGAATCGCAGATTAATAAGGTATTCTTCAGGAATTTTTGCCTTGAAGTCTTCCTAATTCAGAACACTGATTACCGCCTCTAAACGCGTCGTCAGAAGTACAGGAGAAACTGGCTCTCCCACGGTGACACCCTTCATCATTGCAGTATAATTACTTGCTCTTTGGAGAACTCTGCTGGCTGGGCAGCTGCTGTAGATAATTTGCCGTAATTTTACATGTCTCTCTTATACGCGAAAGTTAAGCAATGCCGGCATGACCCTCTTAATATGTACTTTCAAACTGAAGCCGCTGTCTACTTTTTTCGTGCACGCGGCTAATAAAGAGAGGTGCACCGGGTCAACCTGGCGCCCATATTTCCTGACTGGTATAGCATTAGAATTTCTGAAGAGGTCTCAGAAGAACAGGTCTAATAGATTGCTGCTGTCCATCGTAGTCACTGTTAATGGAGCTAGACCGCTTGACAGGCGTTTGTGTTTGTAGTGCTGCTTGGCGCATCCCCTTCGATGTTAATGTAAGCCTACTTTTTAATTGTGCTTAGATGAGTGAAAAATAGTGTCATATTCTGAAAAGTCTTAGAATAAACGATGGTGAAAGTGGCGCTGTTTTTCAATAATTTATGACTTAAATTGGCGCGAAAAGTGAGGCCGGACACGACGTTGGAAACGTGCTGCTTTGTAACGGTGTTGCTCTGATGAAAAAGCGAGTTAAGTTCCTTTATGAAAGATGGAGTAACATTTTCTAGCTGACACAGTGTGCAGTGGAGACAATTATTTCTACTCGACGGAAATCTCGACGCGTTCGTTCATTCTTCTTCTTGTTAACCCCATGTAAGATGGTTTATGTATAGTTTCATCATTTTTAAAATGTTGTAAAGGGAGAGTGCTACTATGTGGCAACTTTACTGCCATTGGCGACGTCCCAGCCGCCGAAAGACAATCGTGGAATTTTTTTATATGTATTACCTCCTTCATTTTACTTAGAGTTTTTTTAAAGAACGTTAGGAAGCACAAGAGGGTTCTCACGCAGCTTCCACCCTCTTCGTTCGATGATGTTCTACGTCACACCTGCGGTAACTCAGGACATTCTACGTCCGCCGCTTATGAACGTGGGTGGCGCTGATGAACACTCTCAAGGTTAGGTTACTTGTAAACATAAATACCCCCGAAAGCAGAAGGGTTGACAGCCGTCGCCGTAGCTCAGAGGTAGAGCACCGGACGCGTAATTCGGAGGTCGTGGGTTCGGATCCCACCGGCGGCACGTGGTTGTTTTTTCTTCTGCTTTTGTAATCAATTAGCTTTAAGCGATAACATATTCAGTAATATTCTAAATTGATCAACACCACAAAATAAATGAATTAATTTTTTAAAAATTCCCCTGTCCCCCTTGGTTTCTTTGGCTGTTGGCTTCTGTCATATTTATAACGAGCCCCTCATCCCCTTCCCTTGTTTGCTTAATTGCTTAGCGAGGGCCTCGGTTCTGGCAGCCTTGACGCCATAGGAAACATAAGAGGGTTCTCACGCAGCTTCCACCCTCGCCGTTCGATGACGTTCTACGTCACACCTGCGGTAACTCAGGACGTTCTACGTCCGCCGCTTATGAACGTGGGTGGCGCTGATGAACACTCTCAAGGTTAGGTTACTTGTAAACATAAATACCCCCGAAAGCAGGAGGTTTGACAGCCGTCGCCGTAGCTCAGAGCCAGAGCACCGGACGCGTAATTCGGAGATCGTGGGTTCGGATCCCACCGGCGGCACGTGATTGTTCTTTCTTCTGCTTTTCTAATCAATTAGCTTTAAGCGATAACATATTCAGAAATATTCTAAATTGATCAACACCACAAAATAAATCAATTAAAAAACTTCCCCTGTGCCCCTTGGTTTCTGTGGCTGTTGGCTTCTGTCATATTTAAAACAAGCCCCTTCCCTTGTTTGCTTAATTACTTATCTAAGTTGCTTATTGAGTAGTTATGCTTGACAGATTAAGCAATACTGCGGTCCGTCTTGACGACAGGTAAATATTTTTATGTTTCTAAAGGGGGGTTAGCAAACGCAGCCTAAGAGGACTTTTCGATATCTATTTGAAGACTCGTCTAGAGCTATGCGATGTTTGTCAGCACCACATCATTCCATATGTTGCTTTTGTGGAAGCCGCTTTTCACTGGCGTAAATTAACTGTCTGAAATATTGGTTACGACAAAAGGAAACCTGCAGTAATTCTCTTACCCTCGTGGACTCTTCAGCCGCTCTGTGAGAGAAAGAGTGGAGCTGACGTTGGTGGGCGCCTTGTGAATTTCGAATAGGTGGAGTGAGTGCGCGTGCCGTATGATCGCAGAACACACAGCACCAATTTAAATGTTTAGCATTCAGCACGCATCAAAACGGGAAAGGCGCACCCGGTATTTGATCTGGAGTTCCTTGCTGAGTAGCCAAGCGCCCTCACCACTGAACGACCGCAGAGGGCGATCAGAATTAGAAAAAATTATCTTTGAAAAATGGATGAAGAAGATGCGAGAAGGCACTTCATCCTTCCGTGCGTTAATACACATTGTCTGCAATAGCCTCGTCTACAAGACACGGTTTAAATTGTCCTAGTCATCGTCTTCGTAAGCAGATCTCGCGGTTCGATGACTCCTTGTTCAACAAGGACCTGCATAGGAGCGCACATGTGCGAGCGTCTTCTCTGCGCCTTTTTCGGCGTGTCAGTGCGTCATTTTACATTCGTGATCTTGATTACAGGTACCAGCACCGCCGCACACTGCGGGCAGTTGTGGAGGCTGCGCTAGCTGCCCGTCATCGGAAGCCGACGGCTCCGAGTAACAGAGAGCCCACGAACGCACCCCAGCCTTTCCACGTGTACCTCCTTGTCTACGCGATGGGCTGCGCGGCGTCGGGTGTGGCTCTGCTCTGCGAGTTACTGCAACACGCGCTTGCCGTAGCGCCGGGGAACCGCATAACATTTTCGTGCAGCCGCGTTTGCAGAACAGAAGCACGAACGAGCCCGTCTTAAAGACGACCCAATTCATCTGCAAAGAACAAAAATAAAACAGGAAAAAAAAAGTGACCCACTTCTACACGACGGGACTCAGTTGACGTAGGCATTCCCTCCTACCAAACCCTTCCGCGCCCCAATGACATGCTGGCAGCGGAACATCACTGGTTTCATAGTTTAATTTTAAGAATTACGCACAATTTCTATTGGTAATTATGGTATTGCGCAAAAAAACGGGCCAACTTGGCACCGGTTATCCCACATGCACTCATGAGCGCAATACTTCAATAATTTGATACATTCGTGAGCACTTTTGGCAAAAGAAATACTGAGTTACTGAAAGTCAGTAACGAGCTGTACACTTCGAGTAAAGATACCAGCAAGCTACAAGCGGCGTGCCTCGATGCCGACCTCGGCCACGACGCGGCAGGCCACCAGCTGCTACCAACGAGCTACCATTGAGGCTACGAACCAGCGAACGAAGAATTTCATTGCGTGACTTTGTGTTTTTCAAGTGTCAAAGTCAAATATTATTGCGAGAAGCATGCTGGACGGGGAAGAACACGTAGAATGCGCAGTCCTTGAGCGAAAGCATGATGTGGTTATCACCGAGACCTGCTTACGCAAAGAGACGCAGGACACTGACTGAATACCAGCCTGCTTATACCATAGCAGAAAAAATGCAGAAATGCTACTAGGAGGCATGTAGCAAATAGATTTCGTTGTATGGTGCCTTTCTTTATTCTTGAAACACTGAATTATATTGAAACTGTGCCCGTATGGATCAAGGTTAAGCTGAATAATCGATCTATATACATTGGTGGTGTTTGTAGGGCTGCGAACTCTCCCGTTAATGTACTTGAAAGTCTGAAAACGTTTATGGATATAAAGGTGGAGCCAAATGTCACTTTTCGTTGAGACTACTACTTTCCAGAAAATGAGGGAAGTTGTCATTCACGTGGTGTAACAAATCACAAGCTCTGAACAACAGCTTGCACTTTCGTTTTCCTTAAATTTATTACAGATTGTGAAGGATTATGCTAGTATTTACACACACGACTTGCTCTGTCCTCAATCTTGCCTTTGTTTCTTTTAAGATGGCTCCCTCCCTGCGTGGCTGGGAAGTCAGCGATGATTTGTCGGATTTCAAGATGCTAATAAAACATTTCAATATGAATTCAAAGATTACCTTTTTTATTACTGCAAAAACAACTAAACGACTTGGCTACTGATTATGCTCGTACTCAGGTATGTCTTGAGGGGTCATTGCATATATTCATTGAGTTATATGAAGGTTAAACCCGGTACTAACGTACCCTTCGAGTATTTCTCACAACCGGTTATGTTAAGTATCTAGCGGAATATTTCCAGACGCGTTAAGAAAAATACAACACGAATCCCTGGGTAACTCGAGAAATTGTAGAAGGGAAGCCCAAACTAAAGCTACAGGATATGGCTTGCTGGTGGGTAAGTTACACGGTAAGGCTTGAGTTATTAAGCTGAACATAGTATTTCGATTACAGAAGATACTTGTATCAACTTCATATAAGATAATATGCAATCTGCGTTCGTTTCTCATTAGGCATCCCTACCTCCTTTCAGTCAATGAAGCAGCTAGCCGAAAATGTCACTGTGTATGAGTAATGTCGAACGGCATAACATGGTATCAAGAGAAATTTCCGGGCGCGATTGTCTATTACCACCTTGAGATTCCTCTTTACAACAAGATAAGAGTGGTTTTAGTTTTATGGAGCGTCCCGAAGCGACTCAGACTACAAGGAATGTCGTAGTGAAGGGCTCCGCAAATGTTGACCAGCTGGGGTTCTTTAACGTGCACTGACATATCGCCGAACACAAGCGGAGAGCACAACGTAAGGAGACGAACAGAGCGCTATTTAGCGATCGCATTCACAGCGGCCGTTGTGCCCCATCCCTTAGTAATCGTCTGGTGTGCGGAAATGAATGTTGAGGTGTTCAATGGGAAAGGGTAACTCTACGCTCCTTTGAGCAACATTGCTAAAATGTTTGTCGTCATTATGAGGTCATCAATTGTAGCAGCAGAATGCAGGAGTCTCATTTCAATTAGAAATATGCAAGCTTAATTTCTGCAATAGAGGTCTGGAAAGACCTTACGAAACAAAATAGAACTTGCAGGCGAAACTACGCTCGTGACCAGAATAAATGCAGGTGCTGCAGTTAGGCCTTTTACATCGGGCCGCAGCTTGTTTTTTTCTTGTTTTTTTAGTTGGCGCGAATTATCAAGAGGTCCATGGTTCGGGCAACTATCCAAGCACGGAAAACCGGCATTGGAGGGGAAGGCGTGCTCTTAGTTTATTTATGTTAATTTACGGTTGCGTGTAACTAAAGGAAACACTATCAACACTAGGCAACAGGCACATTTGAAGGCAGTAGACTGGACAGCCGCGACCGTAACTCAGTTGGTAGAGCACTGTTCGGGATATGCGTACGTCGCGTGTTGGGATCCTCGAGAAGATTGTCGTTAACCTGTTCTCTAGTTTGTCATAAATTACATTACGTTTAAAAAACTATTTAGTGACCGTCGGCACATCAGTTCAATGCGTTAGCAGCCGAACATTCGTTATATCTGAGGTTAACACACTAAGTTCGTTGCAGGCGATGTACAGATACAGAAATTCGTTGTATCCGAGGTGGCATACGTAGCCGAGGTAACACATGAATGTTCTCTATAGCAAAGGTGGCATACATGGTTCGTTATATTTTTGGAAGCACTCTGCATTTCTTGTTGTAGTATGGTAAGATCGACGAATGACCAAAAATGTTTTTAGTAGTAGTTACTTTCAATTGACAATAGTAAAAGCAAAGAAACCCGAAAAACTTATTTTATTCCTATCAATAAATGTTCATAACACACAACCGAATATTTTAGTTTTTCCGTTCCCAAATTTAATTCGCGATCAGCCTGACAGAAGCAATGTCCTGACTGCTATGCTTTGCGGTCTAAGTTATACTTGGAGCTATATTTACGCCCTTCCGCAGTGACAGCTATGAAATAAAATTTCTAAAAATATGTGCGGTGTGCAGCAGTTTGCTTTTATATCCGGAAGATAGATTGCATGCAATTTCATCCTTGTTGACGGACTTCGACGGAGTAAGGCTCTTTTTAGAATGTGTTCTGGATCAATACTCCAATCGGTTCTGTAGTGTACTCACCGTCGGTGGGGCTTCGGGAATATTATAGGATTTTTCTTCGTGAAAGAAATCGAAAAGTACACAAAAAGGGACAAGCTGCAGTGCTGTTTCACCTGCTTATATACTATACCGGTTCTTCAGGTTGATTTAAAACTCAGGTAATCCTCCTAACATTCGCGTTACAGAGTTGTTAGACGGGTAAAAACGTATTTATCCTCCTGTTCCAGCCCCAGAGACGAGAGGTCCTAAACAATACTTCGATTTGAGCTAGTTGGTTGTAGCATGACATGTTTACGCAAAAAGCGTAAAGTCCTGTCGTGTTGTGTGCGTTGTATTCGTCTTGTGGCGCCAGTACGCTTTTTACGTAAACATGTCAACTCCTAAACACTTCTTTAGGGCTTCTGGAAATGGATTTCTCGATGTTATTTTGCACAAGTTCGCAGGAAGGCGCACGTCAGATTCTGGGGTGTGTTATTCCACCGTCTAAATCTCAGTCAGCTGCAGCGCGAAACAACCAATCATCCAATAAAACGTAAACGTTGATACTGATTTCTCGTGTCTACACGATTGATGATGGTTGTTCGGTGAATTCACTTGCAACCACCGCACAGGCCAGTGATAACCATTGTAGCAATCAACTAGGAACGCAAACAGCATGTTTCTCTACACAGTAACGTAAAGAGAAAGCTAGGACGTGATGACATTCAAATGAGATCATGTACCGATTCGTTAACGAGATATTTAATTATCTTTTAGTCCTCAGTCATTAAAGCTTCATTTACCGGCGCATGAAAGCGTCTTAACGTTACTAACAAAAAAAGATGGGCTAGTTGGTGGTTTTGATTCAGTGGATAAAATATGGGTTACTGGCGCTAAAAAGATGAGCAACAGAGAAAAGATATTGACGGGACACTCGCTAGACATCAACTGATGCTTATTAGATATGTAGGTGAGAGACACACAATGCGCATCTACGCATGCTCGAGAAAAAACGAAAGTTTCCCATAACAGCTGTAACACCGCAACCGCTGATACACAGGACAAACAAAACCAAAATATACAACACTATAAAAGCGCGTTCTTATTGCCAGGTAAGCCAGTATATTTTTTGTCGCGAGGGCTATTGAAGGGATGCTCGCGTACTCGCCTCGTGCATTTTCAATACAAAAAGCCTTAAATATATCTCTGCATACCTGCTTGCCGAGCCGCTTCAGTACTCGATTGCTGTGATGATGATGTCCTGAGGCTTAATGGATTTCCTCTCTGTCCGATACGTCTTTCTTTGTTCTGGGGCACTTCGGCTCTCTAAAGTGCTGCAAGGCGAAAGCGTGTCCTGGCGCACTCTTTGGTTTTATTTTCTCATAATTTATTTTATTTTACCCATGTTTCTTTTATTTTTATTTTTATTTTATGCTTTTAATTGTGTTTCTCTTCTTATTGTTATTTTTATTTCTTTTATCTTTTTTATGAAACCCATGCATTCAATAGATGCGCCTATATTCATGCTCAAACCCCTAGATTTCGCGGCGGACATTCTATCCGTTTACCAGACGCTCGGCATTCCTGTTTTAGCATCTTCTGAAGCAGTGCCTTTAGCTCTTTCCTGTTGTTTCGCCTCATGATGTATACAGGTAGCTCTTTCTATTGCTTTTAATTTTAAAGTTTCTTTAGTGAGCTCCCACTGCTGCCATATTCTCATATTTCTATCCCATATTTCATAGTTCGGTTATAAAATTCATACTGAAGTAGCATGTCATTTAACTTCCACATTTCCCACAAAAACTGTTTCCATTCTTAACGATCCCTATGCTGCATTGAACTAAACAATGCTCAGAAAATGATACCGGCACTACTCCATAACTAATGAACTGAGGTACGGTAAGTACAGATGCATAAATGCGACCTAGCCGTGCATGACTTCAGTCCTCGAATCGTGTGCACTTTACAGCACGCGCTCCTTCGAGACACTCTTCCACATCCTCTACGTTGCAGTTCTCGATCATTTGAAACATCACTTCAGTGCTTTTATCTCGGAAACCGCGTACGCTTGTCTTATCGCGCCCGCTACGGACACAGTTGTGATCGCCCGTAACAGTGAGCTTTCTGTCCGTGCGAAGCCGGTTTTCGACATTTTCAAAAAATGCGTCTCGGCCATCAACCGCATTAGGCCGTTGATTAGGCCCGTACAAGCAAACAATACTCCAGCCGGTGTCGCTCAGCGAAAAAGCGACACATATCGACCCGACATGCACGAATGATGACCGTGTACCTCTAGCCCCGGCAACTTCTTAACAAAAAGAACACAACCAGCCGATGTGCCCACAGCATGGCTAACGACGGCAAAATATCTAGACGTGAAGCGTCGCGTCATGCTCCCGGTCTCTTCTTCGCCGTCAACTTTAGTCGCCTGAACAGCCAGTACATCAATATCTTCCTCCGTTATAAGTCGGCACAGCTGGCTTTGTTTTCTTTTACCTGCCAGACCTCTAACGTTTAGGGTGGCGACTTTGAACGGCGATGCAGAGGCCATTTTTACATAGGAAGAAGAGACCGAAAGCACGGTGCTTACCGCCTGCGTCTAGCATGTCGCTAGACTTTGCCTTCGCCGCCGGTATCATCCGGCGCGAGCACTTGCCCATGGTTAGGAGGCGCCTTGTCGCCGCCACGCTTGTCAAACGGAACCTTTGGACGCCGCCGTAGACTGGATCGTCGTGCTTGAGGCGCTTTTGCACGTGGTTCCTCGACACTGGGCTCTGCTGACTTGCCCCCGTCGGGCTTGGTCTGGGCCTGCGGATGCTTCGTCGGGGTAGTGACGCCGGTAGTCATGCGGGCGTCGGCCTTCTCGTCCTGGTCCTCGCTGGCCGCCTTTGATTCCACGTCCACGGGCACTGGCGGGTTGGTTACATCTTTTGGCACCTCCAGACGCGTCAAAGCTGGGTCGCTAGTTGGCGACCCGCTCGCCTGTGCGACCGTCGTGTCGGCGTTGCTCCTCGCAACAGCTGGCGGAACCCCCACCCCCTCGATTTTGCCCGCGTTGTCAGCACCGCTCGCTGCTTCCTCCGCTTCAACTAGGTCCATGAGTTCTGCGGAGTAGCTCGCCGCTACGCACCCTGTAGCCAACGCGTAGGTGCGAACGCAGTCAGCCTACGAGTGGCCATAGCGCCGGCACTTCGAGCACCTGGGCTCCTTGCAATCGCCGCGAACGTGCCCCGTGCCGCCGCAGCGCAGACACTGCATCGGCCGCCCGGGGCTCCACCACGACAGCCAACTCGCCAGCGACTCTAACCTGCTGGGGCAGGTCGCTCACCTTCATGCCTGGCTTTATCTTTAGGATCACGGTCCTCTTGGTGGACCCCTTCTCCTTCATACCGGCGACGCGCCAACGCTCCTGGGTGGCCTCGGTAACGTTGCCGAACGCCGCGAATGCCGTGCGCATGTCCTCGTCGGTGACGCCCTGTTGCATCCACTGCAGGCGCAACTTTACTTCGTGGTCTTCCAGGGTCGAAGACGATGAAGAGGCGTCCCTTCACGTCGAGCTCCTTCAAGGCGGCCAGTTTCTTTGCGGCATCCGCACTAATGAACGTAACCGCCCACAAGTGGTTTATCTGGTACGCCCCCAACGCCACAACATCGGGGAGCGCACCAACGTTGGCTAGGGCATCTCGGAAGTCCTCGAACCTGTATGGTCTCCTGAACCTGTACCGTATTTAAAACGACACGACCGGTGGGCAGGGAGAGGTTGAACGATCTCGTATTCCATATCTTCGTCGCTCGTAAACATGTTTTCGCGGCCAGCAACGGCTGCTATCGCCGTTCCGTGGGAGCGCATGATCCTGCGACCATCCGCTTTAGCGTCAAGAAGTAGAATCCAAAAGCTAGAGCTAATCGAAGAAAAAAAGAGTACTAATATACTGTATAATTATACGCATCATTCTAGCCATGAAAAGGGAACCCAGTAGAGTTATTCGTATTGCTATCTCAAAGAAAAAAACGCAGCACTGCTTTCTTGTTCATCTCAAGTTCAAGAATAGTAGCACAGGTAACTGTGAGGATCTGTGGGAGATTGCAGGTCTTATTTTAAACAAACACAAAAGTACAAACAATAAACGAGGCGGCTTTTATAGGAAAGGATACCAATTTCATTATGAGAGTGAAAAAGGGAAAGAAACAAGAGAGCAAGGCAACAACGCACGGGCAAAACACACGGGGGAACAGAACAAAGTGCTTACGAAAAATACAGGAGAAAAAATAACTGCTGTCAGTGCCTTCTCAATGTTTATCAAGATATCAGTCGCTGTGCGTTTGATAATGCACGGAATTATAATTTCCGATTTCTAATAACGCGTGCAAAAAGCACATAAATGCCACGATACACTTCGTTGTCATACGTGATCTCTTAGGGGCTTCGCGCATCGAAGCAAAGCCGCGCAGGCGCACAGGGGCCCGGGGGAGAAGCGCTGCGTTCAAAGGGCAAGGCATCGCGCCGAACGGGTGGTGGCGTCATCCCTTCCATTACGGTGCGGTTCGGGTGTCCACCGGGATGGCAGAGAATTACTGCGCCATTTCCTTTCCTCAAAAAACCTTGCGTTCAAACGGCAAGGCATCGCGCTGAACGGGTGGTGGCGTTCCTCCCTTCCTGTACGGTGCGGTTCGGGTGTCCACCGAGATGACATTAGGCCCGTAAACATTTCATGCTTACTCTACTCTCGGTTACGGGAGAGGCAGAGATTTTTTTTCTTTTCTCTTATCTTTGAACACTCTTCTATCTGCACGTGGCAGCGGTGGTGGCTCGGCTTGAGCCAGTCGGCAAGCCCGTGCACTTATCCACACAACAGGCTACGCGAGCGTTCTTCTTCGGAACTGCCCCCCAGCGATACATCTGGTCCACCGACGACATTCTCGCATTCATTTTAAGGCGGAAGCCTTTAAAAAAAAATATCTGCCTCTCCCGTAACCGAGAATAGAGTAAGCATGAAATGTTTACGGGCCTAATGTCATCTCGGTGGACACCCGAACCGCACCGTACAGGAAGGGAGGAACGCCACCACCCGTTCAGCGCGATGCCTTGCCGTTTGAACGCAAGGTTTTTTGAGGAAAGGAAATGGCGCAGTAATTCTCTGCCATCCCGGTGGACACCCGAACCGCACCGTAATGGAAGGGATGAACGCCACCACCCGTTCGGCGCGATGCCTTGCCCTTTGAACGCAGCGCTTCTCCCCCGGGCCCCTGTGCGCCTGCGCGGCTTTGCTTCGATGCGCGAAGCCCCTAAAAGGTCACGTATGACAACGAAGTGTATCGTGGCATTTATGTGCTTTTTGCACGCGTTATTAGAAATTGGAAATTATAATTCCGTGCATTATCAAACGCACAGCGACTGATATCTTGATAAACATTGAGAAGGCACTGACAGCAGTTATTTTTTGTGACTCCTTTGGAGACCAACCGACGCTTGCATGCCGGTCGCGTAGGAGGGCTTAGAGAGTCTCGTTAAATCTCGTTAAGTCTCGTACGGTGCCCGGATGTTCTCGTTTCAGTGCCCGGATGAGTGGATTTCAGTGCCCGGATGATGGCTCTCGGTCTCGGCGTGACGTCACCACAGTGCCGACAACGGGGGCTAAAAGCATTTCATGCTTAAAAACGCTATCGGGGAGCACTGGTGAGGGCAAAGGGCAGAAGACGCAGTTGCAGGGGAAGCACCAACGAAACGGCCCTTGGTTTAGAAAACCCCCGTGCTGAAAGAAACGACATTAATGAAATAGAATGGAGAGGTGTTTTAACAACGGACATCGATCGCATCAAAGCAGCCTTTTTCGAGCATTATCAGGCGCTCTTCGCATCGATCCGGTAGATGCTAGCACATCTAAGGAGGTGTTTCTAGCCGAGATACCGCGTCTTGACTACGAAACAAAAGACAAATTATAGCAAGATTTAACGCAAGGGTAAGTGGAGCTAGCAATAGGCTCTCTAAACCCCGGTAAGTCGCCTGGACCGGACAGGTTCAGTCGAAAGACGTTGTTATATGGTATGAAACGCGGTCGAAAGAGGTTGTTATATACTATGAAACGCAATAGCAGTGATATCTAATCGCAATATTTAATTTTGATCACTTCACGCTCTACTTTTCTACAGAAGGAAAGAGAGAGTTACGAGTTTTTTTTTCTAATCTCTACTCAAGGGCGTTCAGAAATCAGAACACAAGGCGATAACGGGCTCCCTTGCAAGAGGGGTTGGGCTCCTTAACCGGAACAGCCTAGGGAAGGGCACTTTGGACGGGACTACTACTTGCTCACACGAGCATATTCCCGCGTAATCCGCGTTGCGCTCCGTGATACGAGACCTATCAACTCGGTGGTCAATGCTCGTTCATTTCCAGAAAAAAAATTGGAATGGGATACGTCCTTTCTATGTGGAGTCATTGACAAAAGTTTGAGGGATGCGAATTCGCGGAAAAACTTTACAGCCGAGTGATTAGGCGCAAAATGCCTGTGAAAGGCATAGAAGCGTGAAGAGGCATGTGCATTATTTCTGGTAGAAGAATATCATTTGACTAGAAGGCGAGACAACGTGGAAATTAATTTTTTTTTCGCGAACCTGTGTCCCGCGAACTTCTGTCCATGACTTTACATTCTTAGCTTCAATCATTCTGCGTTAGTCCTCTTTTCGCATCGATCTCTCACCAGAAGTTCCTACTTAGTTTACTTTTTGCCTCACTTTCAAGCGCCGCGGCATTAGATATGGGAATGGGCATGTTTAGATAAGAGAATCAGTATGGAAAGGAGGGTTCGCAGTAACGTTATTAACATAGTTGACTGTGCCCGGCAAGCTATCTCCCTCTTATATTATCGGCCGCCTGTCTGTAATCCCGTGCCCCCTGTTCCGAACGAATTTTTTTAATAATGACCTACTAGAGTGACAGCATACCGCGATACTCTACTACGATGGTTTATGGTTTTATGGGGTTTAACGTCCCAAAGCGACTGAGGCTATGAGAGACGCCGTAGTGAAGGGCTCCGGAAATTTCGACCACCTGGGGTTCTTTAACGTGCACTGACATCGCACAGTACACGGGCCTCTAGAATTTCTCCTCCAAAGAAATTCCAGCCGCCGCGGCCGGGATCGAACCCGCGTCTTTCGGGTCAGCAGCCGAGCACCATAGCCACTGAGCCACCGCGGCGGCTGATACTCTACTACGAGTCTTTATTTCACTTATTTTGGTAATTTACTTTAGTTTTGTATTTGGCTTTGAAATCCAAAGCCGCATACCACACGTACATAATTTTATTCAGCATTCAGTTACAATATCTTGCATATAATAATGCGATGGTGCAGGATGGTGGTGCAGTTGTTGTGATAGCATTCGTAGTCCTCAATATCGAAAAATAGAACAGTGTTTTGCCACGGCCACTGGATCAGATCAAGGCACAGAATCTTCTAATCTCGGCAAGCATGAACGTTATTTTGTCATGACTCTGCCTTTCCCGTCATGCTTTTTGCTCACAATAAATTCCTCTTCAGTAAAACTTCAGCAGGAGAAGTCTGTTCTAGACATGCGCGTCAGCTACGCGATGAAACTGGCGAGAAGTGTCAGACACCAGTGACGCCACCTCAAAGCAACGAAAAGGCATGTGACCGATGCGCAGTTCAGCACACCTGTCTAGTCCGGACACCGTAAATTCTGCAACCGTAAACGCAGTGCACAACATCCTGACAGGCTACAGTCACAATGGTTTCGGTGCTGAGAACTGCATTCCCCTAAAGCGTGCTGGTGTTTACTTGTAAGAGGCTGCTCCGGCGGATGAAGTCTGCGTAGAAAGAATAGATTGGTTTGGTTTGGTTTATGGGGTTTAAGTTCCCAAAGCGACTCAGGCTATGAGAGACGCCGTAGTGAAGGGCTCGGGAAATTTTGACCACGTGGGGTTCCTTAAGTGCACTGATATCGCAAAGTATACAGGCCTCTAGAATTTTTGCCTCCGTCGAAATTCAACCCCCGCGGCCGGAATCGAACCCGTTTCTTTCAGGTCAGCAGCCGAGCACCATAGCCACTGAGCCACCGCGGCGGCGTAAGAAGTGATTGAAAACAATGTTTGGGAAGAGACGAAGAATTCGGTTGAAGTACCAAATATGCATGGGATTTCGCACAGGAGATAGCGAAGAAAATCAAAGCTAAGTCATTGCTTTCTGCCCCGCCACCCTCCCCCGCCCCCGCCCCATCCCCCCCTCCCTCCCCGCCAAAAAAAAAAAACGGAGCAAGCTAGCAGGAGACACCACCCAATTAGGAGAGCCTGCGACGTATGCCACAGCCCCGAATACGCACAGCACAAAGTTAGCGTAGTGAATCGGAAACCGTGGAAGTGGTATCTTCATTGGCATGCGCAAAACGGGAATGAGCGTGAAAGAACGCCTTGAAGGAAATTTCGAAAACAGTAGAACGCTCATCGTTGTGAACTTTGCCAGCATACTGAAATCCTTTAAATTCGCTACTGTTCAGACAAGACAGTTTATCCCCACAAACTTCATTGTGCTGGAAGTTCTACAAGCCATCCGTATACAAAGAAGCAGATATGACTTTGCGGCATTCTTCTCTAGGGCTGACTGCGCGCTAGATAAGACTCTTATATCAATGTGAAAAAGTGTATCAAAGTTACCGTGCTTCTTTCGATTGTTTTGATAGGACGCTTCTTTTCTAGGTTAAGACGCATGCGTGCATTCCCGTGGATTAGTATTTTACTGCGAAGTTTTCTATTAAGGAAGCCAGTTCTGCGTTGAGCGCAAGTATATCAGCTACTTCCAGACTAAGACCCACTTCAGAATTACGCTTAGTAGTCACGTGCTTTAAGCAAAAAAAAAAAAATACCTGGATCCCTTCTCAGGGTGAATGTTTGTTTCTCCGAAATGTGGACGTTGAAACTGCAAGGTGTTCCGGGAGCTGTCAACAGCCACGCTGTCGCTATTAATGGCAAGATCTACTCCTTCGACATCACCAGCTCTGAAGAGAACTTCGTCGCCGTGCACATTTTCTGCCCTGCGCGCTACCGCTGGCACCTTGAGAGGACGCAGCCGCTACCCCGCGATAGGCCGGTTCTGTTTTTAGACTTTAACGTTGGAGCCTACGGCGACTGTGCGTACGTGTACGGTTTTGGGGGACTGGCCCAACGACTGGCCTCGCATGGCAACCTTTACCGCTTCGATACCAGCACAAAGACGTGGAGCCGTCCTGAGGTGTGCGGTGATGAGCCGAGGTATATCTGCCACGTTGCGTGCATGATGCGGAACCGCATGTACATCATCGGCAGCGTGCAGGTAGGTAATACGTTGCACTTCCTTGACCTGGATACCTACAAGTGGCATCGAGTTCACACAACTGGAGACGTTCCAGCGTGCCCGCCTTTTAATTCGGGCTGTGCCATTGGTAGCCGGATTTATGTTTTTGGAAGCGCGCCTGGCAGCAACTCTGTGTATTACCTGGACACTGTGAACTTGACCTGGGTGCGCCCGCACGTAGAAGGCGTAGCTCCAGCGCTGCGCTTCAATCATAGCGTCTTCGCGTACAATGGAGAGATGTACATCTTTGGAGGTTACAACAGGGAGCAGCGCGCACTCTTTGCAGACCTGCACAAGTACGACCCAGGGAGGTCTCGCTGGACGCAAGTGAGGCCAAGACGGTCGGGCCCTTGTGCCAGAGTGGTCCAGGCCTGCTGTGTGATTGGGGACCGGGCGTTTCTGTTTCGCGGCCGCACATCGACGCGCATCACAGAAGGTCAGTCGCCTCCACGAGATCGGCACCTCGTCGCGCACCACCTGTTCGCCCAAGTGGCATTGACTGATCTGCACGCGCTAGACTTTGCACCCACATTGGAGACGTTGTGCCTTGCGGCGGTCATAGATGCCCGTTTGGATATCGGCGACGTGGCGCCGACCGTAAAGGAGACTTATAAAGCCATGACAGGTGAAGACAACAGATAAGCCCTGTGTTTGTCTACGAGAAGACATTGCAACTGTGTGTGACAAAACCATTTAGACGGTGCCTCGGCAAGATGCATATCATGTGTGAATAAAACTTCTGTTCACCTGTCTAGCCACGAAATGGCCTATTTTAATTCATCACTGAGCAAGCTAGTTGCTTTTTTGTGCTTCGCTGATATTATTAATCCGAGAGCATTATATAGCTGTGTTGCGTCAGCAAAATGTGTCCGCAATTTCATCCGCACGTTTACGTCATTCTTTTAAGATAAATGTGTGATTGTGACAGATAGTGTGGGATAAAATCTCGGGACCAGTGTGCCAACAAACTGTATATTTTACTGACAGACAAGAATAACGGTTTCCTCGAAAGTTTAATTTTTCCACAAGTTTGCGTTCATGTGTTCACTTTGCCTTTCTGTTATTCAGTTCCTTGCTCGTTTTGGCTCAAGCTGCCCCGTGCTCGTTGTTATGATTGCGTAGTTATGTCTCAGCTTTCGCTTCGTTTTGTTATTCTTCTTAGGAATGTTTTCGTTTAGTTATCTTTTTCGTTTGACTTTATGATACGTTTTCGTTCCTGTTAACTTTTACTTTTGACTTCACGTTTTGTTTTTAGCTGCTCTGGATAGTGGTTTCATTTTATGTCTATTGTCACTGTTTTCTTGTTTTAAACTGGTCTTAGGTTCTGCTCACTGGGCCTGCTGCGTGTTGAATTCCTGACGTACACCGCCAAAGGTTTGATAAGGCTATTGATGGACGGTGTTTTGATGTGACGATTTCTTTGCTTCGTTCGCTGTTCATGTTTTCTGGTGTCACGTGAGTCCTTGCTGACGTTTAAAAAGCTGCTCGTTCCTCTCAATAAATTGTTGCTAGTTCGGCACCTATCCTGTGAGCTTTAGTTTCGTCCTCCTCTTTTCGAGCTGCTTTCTTTAGCCGTGCCACAAGACCAGCAAGGGGAAACCACAACTTTAGCAGACATAATTATAGGCCGCAATTCGGTAGCGCTGACTGCGTGCGAGATTAGGCTTTTTTATCAATGTGGAAGCCTTTAGCAAAATGGGCCTGCTTCTTTCGATGTGTTTTGATATGTTTGTTTTCAAGGTTATGGCGCATGTTTGCGGCGGGCTAGTATTTAAGTGTGAAGTTTTCTAATAAGAACACCAGTTTTTACTTTGTTTGTCACGTCTGTCAGCTTCTTGGAAAGTCAAACCTACCTCAGAATTATAATGTGTACGCTCCTGCTTTACAAGGGCCAAGATCCAGTCTTAGACTTAATATTTGTCTGTCTGAAATGTGGACATTAAAGCTAAAAGATGCTCCAAGAACTGTCAATAGCCATGCTGTCGCTATTAAGAGGAAGATCTGCTCCTTCGACGTCAGCTAAGAATCGCTTTCCTGAAGAAACACTACCTTCGTGAGCTTGGGCGCACCCTAACGGAGCTACATGAGCTAGAGAGGCTAAGCCCGGGTGCCTATCTCGAAGAGATTAACAACGTAAAAGCAGAGCTTCAACAATTTGCGACAGAAAGATATAAGGGGGCCTTGATACGATCTAGGTCCCGAAGGTTTCTTGACGAGCAACCTTCTCGTCGGGCCCTGAGTGATGAAAGAGAGAATGGTATTGCGAAGGAAATATTGGAAATTCAGTACGGTGATCGCACATACAGCGATGCGCCTGGTATTCTTGCTGCTTTCTTCGACTATTATCGGAAGCTGTTTGGCAGTTGCGAAGATCCAAATCAGGGTTTCGATACAGTTCCTTACTCGGAAACTTGCCTCGACTTGACGATGAGAAGTGTGCCTTAGTGAATGGACCTATCAATTTGGATGAAATTCAATCAGCCATTTCTGATCTGCAGAGCCAGAAATCTCCTGGGCCAGATGGTATTACTAGCGAATTCTCTAAAACATTTTCGCCTTGCCTAGCGCCTGTTTTGATGGAAGTTTTCCAACCGCCGCCGCGGTGGCTCAGCGGTTATGGTGCTCGGCTGCTGACCCGAAAGACGCGGGTTCGATCCCGGCCGCGGCGGCTAGAATTTCTTTGGAGGAGAAATTCTAGAGGCCCGTGTACTGTGCGATGTAAGTGCACGTTAAAGAACCCCAGGTGGTCGAAATTTCCGGAGCCCTCGACTACGGCCTCTCTCATAGCCTTAGTCGCTTTGGGACGTTAAACCCCATAAACCAAACTAAACCAAGTTTTCCAACCATCTTATGATGTGGGTGTCCTGCCTCCCACTTTCTATTCTGGGCACACAATATTGTCACGTTGTAGTGACGGCAATCCAGCAGTCAAGAAAACACCAACAAGTCTTGTGAACGAAGCTCTTCATTTGGGCTGACTTGGGACCGCAAAAGAACTGAATCACTCGGCGGCAGCGTAAGCAACAAACGTGCTCGTCGGTCGTCGATCTACGAATGCCCGCTGCTCGCGGCATCGTCACAATTTAAAACCGGCAAGGAAACTTCGAGATAACAGGTCGAGATCATCTAGAGTATTCTAGAAACACGTAGATGCAGCTGTTCATGGCTGTGAACAATCGAGGTAAGTCCGGTCGCTTCTCGCGTCTCGAACAAAAATGATAACACCCCTTTTCTGCGGCCTTGCGCGAACGAACGGACGCTACAATGATACGTGGGATTACCCCCCTCCCTAAGAAGCATCGTCTCGATGCTTTAAAATGAAAATAAACACGGATAATGCAAACTTCGAGTCCTTTAGCGTTCATAATAGTGTTTAAGACGTACGACATGTACGACTTCCGGGCGTGTGCGTCGTCGCGGAGATGCTGTCGTGCCGTCGCGGATGACTTCATAGTCGAGGTCACCGATGCGACGGAGAACTCTGTATGGGCCAAAGTAGCGTCGCAGCCACTTTTCACTCAATCCATGGCGGCGAACTGGCGTCCATATCCAAACACGATCACCTGGATTGTAATGCGTGTTTCGTCGGCGCAGATTGTAGCGTCGGGCGTCGGTGTGCTGCTGGTCTCGAATGCGAAGCCGCGCAAGTCTTCGGGCTTCCTCGGCGCGATGAAGGTAGGCGGCGACGTCCAGGTTGTCTTCGTCTGAAACGTGCGGGAGCATTGCGTCGAGTGTTGTCGTGGGCTTGCTGCCGTATACCAGCTGGAATGGGGTAAACCTGGTTGTCTCCTGAACGGCAGTATTATAGGCGAAGATCACGTAGGGCAGAATGGAGTCCCACGTCTTGTGTTCGACGTCGATGTACATGGCGAGCATGTCTGCGATGGTGTTGTTCAGACGCTCTGTGAGTCCGTTGGTTTGTGGATGATAGGCAGTTGTCCTCCGATGGCTTGTCTGACTGTAGTTTAGAATGGCTTGCGTCAGCTCCGCTGTAAACGCCGTTCCTCTGTCTGTGATGAGCACTTCGGGGGCGCCGTTTCGCAGGAGAATTTGTTCGACAAAAAATTTAGCGACTTCTGTTGCGGTATCAATAGGCAACGCTTTTGCTTCGGCGTATCAGATCATGTAGTCAGTGGCCACGATGATCCATTTGTTACCCGATGATGAAGTCGGAAAGGGGCCGAGGAGGTCCATCCCAATTTGCTGAAAGGGCTTAGTTGGAGGTGGTATGAAGTTCAGGAGTCCGGCTGGTCTAGTCGGAGGCGTTCTGCGTCGCTGACACTCACGGCACGTTTTCACGTAATGGGAAACATCGGCAGCTAACCGCGGTCAATGGTACTTCTCCTGGATGCGGTGCAACGTGCCAGCAATCCCGGGATGCCCTGCAGTCGGCTCATCATGGCATGCCTGCATAATTTCTTTCCTGAGATTTTTCGGCACGACAAGAAGATGCACTGTCCTGTTGGGCGCGAAGTTCTTCTTCAGGAGGACATTATTGTGAACGACGAAGGACGACAGTTAGCGCTTGAACCCTCGGGGAGGCGATGCGGTCTTTCCTTCCAGATAAGCAACCAGGCTTTGCAACTCAGGATCCGAGCGCTGCTGCAAGGTAGATGTACTATGGTAGTATAGGCTGCATAGAAGCCCATACGTTCAAAACATGGCAGCTCATGGTTCGCAGCCAGCGCCGTCTTCGAAATGCGTGGACAACTAAGAAGTGACGTCATAATTAAAACAACAACGCGACGTTAAAGTCAAGTGTTGTAGTGACGTCATATTCGTGACGTCAGCGTCACGTGCTGCTTGGCGGGAAAATAAACTGCTGAACGCCGCGACGCTTCAGCGCGACATCCGACACGAGAACGAAGAAAGAAGACACGACGAGTGCCGACCACCAACGCTAATTTTAGGTAGTCAGTTCCCGTTGTGCCTTTTTCCTTCGTCCTCGCCTCAGGTGTCGCGCTGAATGTCGCAGGTGTCGCGCTGAAGCGATGAAATGTAACGCCGCCAGACAGGTTATCGCTCGCACATCGTGCAACCGCACACCTCTTTTTTTGCATACGGGGGCCTATGGCCACAGACGATGCCCTTTTGGGGCAAAAGCGACCGAACCGCACCCAACCGAACGAAACTACACAGAAGCGCTCGCAAAAGGGAAAAGCGGAAACTGTACACGAACGATGCACACCAAGAACTCGAGCAACAAGCAACGAGGAAAAAGTAGGGCTAGCAGAATCGAGTTTCAAACAAAAGCAAGCAGAATGGTCAAAAGATATGACAAGGGTATGACATCAGAGCACCGTCAACCTTGGCATCGTCCCGCTGCCATTGCCGCTGCTTTGAGCGAACGCGGTCATAAAATTTTTACAAAGGAAGTGCTATACTTTCTAACAAAATGCACACAACTAAAACATTTTAAAAAGGAATCACTGCAATTGTTTTTGAATGCTTTTGAAACACAAAATATGTCCTAATTATTTTCCTCTTCTAGTCGTGTTTGTCCACTCATTTCATTTTGGCGCTTTAGTTCCACCACTAATTTGATGTCGCTAGCACTTGGTTCTGGACCGCATTCAAGCTCCGGCTTCGCGACCTATTTCAATTGATCTTGGCTGCTGCTGCGCGAAACTGCTCGCGCTTACCGGTCCTAAGAAAGCGTCGTCGTCTTCCTCTTCCGGTGCTGCGTCGACGGGGGCTAGGGACAAGCAGTCCGCGTCGGAATGCTTGCGGCCAGATTTGTAGACTACAGTTATGTCAAATTCTTGAAGACGCAAGCTCCAACGAGCAAGGCGGCCAGAGGGATCCTTCAAATTGGCAAGCCAGCACAGAACATGGTGGTCGCTCACAACCTTGAACGGTCGTCCGTACAGGTAGGGTCGAAATTTGGACGTGGCCCAAATAATTGCGAGACATTCTTTTTCGGTCGTCGAATAGTTAGCTTCGGCTTTCGACACTGTACGACTTGCGTACGCGATAACTTTCTCCTGTTTACCATCTTTCTGAACGAGGACCGCTCCTAAGCCCACACTGCTTGCATCTGTATGAATTTCGGTTTCGGCGTTTTCATCAAAGTGTCCGAGCACAGGAGGGGACTGTAAGCGGCGCTTCAGCTCCTTGAAAGCTTCCTCTTGCGGCCTTTCTCATTTAAAAGGCACGTCAGCCTTGGTAAGTTGGGGCAAAGGTTGAGCGATGCGCGAAAGGTTCTTGACGAATCGCCGGTAATAAGCGCACAATCCAAGGAATCTGCGTATAGCTTTCTTGTCATTAGGCTGTGGAAACTCTGCGATCGCATCCGTCTTCT